>NC_133620.1:1534762-1584762 GCF_048593235.1 Sminthopsis crassicaudata | reverse complement strand
TTGGCAGTGGCTCTGCTCCCATTTTTAATGGTTCTTTAAATACAACCAACTTCATACATAATAAAATGGTTCACTGGGCCAGGGGACTCAGATTCATCCAGATGCTTTCTTCTCAAATCCTGACTTAGTCTGTGTGATCAGTTATCTGGTAGTCATTTTTATTCTATCATTTCCAGTGTCAAGGGCATCAAGATGAGAATTCTCTGTTTTAGGTAATTTTTTTCCAGTTTACCCCAAATGAGGTCCTAGCCCTTCATTTAGCTCCATTTTCTCCAATAATACTAAAGCTTTTCAAAAGGAGATTTATTTATGTTTTCCTTTGATAATGATAATGATAATAATAATAATAAAATTAACAATAACAAATAGCAAATAACAAATAACAAATAACAAACAAAAACACATCTCTAGTACTTAATATGTGCCAGGCACTGCACTGATTATTTTTACAAATACTAGTGTGAGTTCCAGTGCTTCTTCATCAGTCTCTGCTTCCCCTTTCATCTCCAGCATTTCATTCTTGAGTTTCTTTCTTCCCTCATGTCTGACTTCCTCCAAAGCCTTTGAGTCCATGGTATCCTACTGATCTCTCCCCTTATCTCTTTGAAATCTGTTTTCCCCAAGTCTGTGTTATATTCAAATAGCCACTTGCATCCATGATATCATCATAAATTACCCAAGAGTGTCCCTTTGTATAAACATTTCTGTTTTCCTATTTAATAATATACATCGTTCAATCTATTTGTCCAAAGATACGTATATGTGTATGAATATGTTGATACAGCTGTATATAAATTTGTATATATATGTACACATGCAAACATGCATGCACACCTACTTTTTATCCACAAATGTTACAGAAGTTATAAAGGCTAGAAAAATGTGTGTATACACACAGATCTTGTTATCTACTGGTGATAGAGATCTGCAAGGGATTTTAGACATCGCCGAGCCCTGCCCTGTTATTTTTTCCAGTGAAGAATCTGAATCTTACAGAAGTAAAATGATTTGTCCAGTTAAACCATGGTTAACTACCAGAGCCAGTTGAGATACACGGGTCTCAGTCATTACCCATTCTCCTAGGAGAAAGAAAGGAGAAGAGAAGCTCTCTTGATCTTGGAGCATCTCTTTTTTGGAAGGGTTTTCTGTAGAAGAGAAGTAAATTTGGGGCCTTGAGTCTGTCAGGTGCCCCCCACTTTATATATTTCACCTCATATCAAATGTCCATAGCTTTATAATTCTAAAGTTGGATCCTTCATGTTATGAAATGAATTTGCATGGTTTGTGGCCACAAATGTTTACAGAAAAATAAGGTCAGAGGAATTAGATGGGAAGAAATCTCAGATTGTGGCATCTTGTCCAATTTCCTTTTGTTGGATAATTATGACACTAAGGGGATTCATTTAGACCTCAAAACCACCCTATAGAAAGGATCACAGAATATCCATTTGCTATTTTAGAGAAGAGGAAACTTGGATCCAGAGTGGTTGTATGATATGCAATTTGTCATGGAGCTAATAAATATCAGGGGTAGGATTTGAACCCGGACTCCTTCTGACTCCAACACCAACATTCCCACCACTACAGCTGCTGATGCATTAGACACTAATCTCACAATATCCTCCCCAGGTGTCCTCCACCAGGTGTTGCTTATCTTTCCGAGTAGACTCAGGGGCCCAACAATCCCAATTTGACTTCCATCTTCCCCATTCTGACATGAGATTCCTTGGAAAGGGAGGATTTATTTGACAGCTCTCACAAGCATATTTTGCAGAGTTATTTAAATCCTGATATGAAAAGGCAACTTCTTTATTTTCCTGGGAGGATTTACAGTATTTAAATGTCACCTTTCTCTGAAGTCAATGTCAAGATGCCTGTTGCCGACTACTAGATATTTCCGTTTTCACACAGATGTTAAAGATAGGAACAACATGCCTAATGTAAGGCCAGATCTGTGCGATGCTGGGGCTCATTTGAACCAATGAAATGTCAGAGTTTTGTTTTCCTATCATTTTCTTCAAGCTATAGGAATGAAAGGAGCTGTCCATCATTTCCTGTTCAACACACAGGAATCCAGTAGCGTCCCTCAAAGAGTGGCCATGGTTAGAAATCCAACAAGGAAAACAGCCCTTCTGCTCTGGGAGGGTCCCATTATACGAGGGCAATGTCTATACAACGATACAGCATAAAATACAGTCTGGGTGGGTGCAAAACCCATGTCAGAAAATAAGGAAATGCAATGCATTTTTGGTTCTGGCTGAGTCTGGCTGACCCAGGTGGTCCCATGGGAAAGGAGCATTTTCCATGCAGAACAGCAGCTCTGCTGCTATTGAGGAACATAGGGAGTTCCTTAGAGATCCCACGAGGAGTTGATCCCTTGTCCCTCAGATAGTAGCGATATCTTGTACAGATATAAAATATGGATAATGAATGGAGCAAGACCATGCTATTTAGAAGATGTAAGGAAGCCCTTGGGGTAGGACATGATCCCTGAATTTATGCCTTGAAGGAAGTTTATTTAAATCCCATGAGACAGAGATGCTCTTGTACTTATTCTTACTATATTAAAAAAAAAGAAAGAAAGAAAAGAAAAAAAAATCCTTATGCATCAAAACACAGGAGAAAATGTCTCTCTGATGACTCAGACATATCAAGAAACAATCATGATAGATGAGGTGCATTACCACTGCAAATGTGATTTTTATGACCTGGAACATGCCCTCGCTCAAGGTGCTGGGAGAAACCAGAAGAGATTGGTCAGCATGGAGAGGCTTAACTAAGCAGCTGAAAGATTTCATTTTTGTAATTCTGCATCTCCCAGAGCTCAGGGATCGGAGGCCAAGGGCGAGAGCATTCTATGTTCACAGCCGCGTTGATCTGTTCCTTATCATGTTGTATTTTCATAAAACAACTAGCCTTTGTCCTTTCTACCTCTCGGCAGAAACAATCATGCTCTGACTTCCCTTTGCTACCAGCCTCGTCCGTTCATTGGCATCCAACTTAGTGGGGTAAAATCCAGGTGGTTCAAGGGACCTGAGGTCCTGGGTTCAAATTAAGCTTTTGATACTTATGAACGTGTAAACCTGAGCTAGTCCCTTTATTTCTCGAACCACCAGCCATCTCGTGGAAAGATGACAGAAATCAGGAAAGCGGCTTGTTTAAGGAGTTGCCCTGTCAGCTTCAGGACCAAATACAAATTCTGCACTTCACAATTTGTTTTCTTTCTACTTTGCCAATCTTTGTACCCCTTGTTTCTTTCTATATGATTTGACCAAGTTAAACATCTCCCTGTTCCTTGCCTTTTATGGTCCATCTTGTGGCTGTTTCCCATTCCCAGAACACTCTGCTCCTTCAGCTTCACCTTTTAGAACAGCCTTCCTTGTCTTTTAGGTGTTAATAGCTAAAATGTTTCTTGGACTACCCGTGTGTGTATACACAAACACACACACACACACATACTTGTGACTTCTCTACTAGTGTTATCTTTTATCTGCTCTGCTCAGTATCATTTTATATTTAAATGTTCTTTTTTTAAATTACACCATATGCTTCCTGAGAACAGATATTGGTTTGATCTTCTATTTCCACCAACTTCACCAGTAAAGTGACTGACACATAGTGGGTGCTTTATAGACATATGCTGACTGATTGATTAGTTGATTACTTGCCTCCTCATCGAGCCAGTGTGGTCAAATCCATTGTGCATCCAGACACAGTCTGGGAGGTTCTTCCAGAGAGTCTTATTCTACCCCAAGTCCCTGAATACCCAAGCCCAGAGAGGATCAATGATTTGTCCAATAGTACAGGGTGTGTCTGATTCTGCACAAGAGCACAAGCCCTGATCTTCTGAATCTTAGCCCAGTGTGCAATCTGTGCTTCATTCAAAATACCATGGGAAAAATCTGTACAAAGGGATTAACGTTCTCTCTGTCTTGCCTCCTAAAATGCTCCAAGAACTGGACCTAAGAAGTAGGAATACAAAGAAAAGCAGCAAATCCTTGCCCTCAAGAAGCCCAAGATTTACTAGGGAGAAAATGTATAAACTATGTATAAACAACATCAATTGGAAATGACAAATAAAAGTCACTACCAATGGTCCCATATAAAATGAATCGAATCCCTTTCCCATGTGATGGTCCTTTAAATAGTCCTAGGTAACTAACTGCCTCCTCTCCACCTCCCCCAAATCTATGTTTGCAGCTAATCATCACCAATTCCTGGAATCAATTTATTTGGCACGAACTTGGAGCTGTAGAAAATGGACCGGCCCTGAGATTTCACTCATCTATTGGATTCACCAATGAGAAAACTGTAAATGAATATTGAAACCTTTCCTAAAATTGCTAGACTAATCTATTTTCTATATTGCTGAGAGGTGAGGAGCCCTTTGGAGGAGCTATGTGTCTCTAAGGAGATATTTAATCCACGAGATCAGATTTAGACATAATCTTCAAGTCCAACCTTCATTTGCTAAGCTAGGAAACTGAGACTTAGATTTTAGATAAAAGCATTTTGTTTGTTTGTTTACATCCTGGTCACACACCATTGTGTGTAGATTTCCCATTTGGGCCTTTGTTTCTCCAGCTGCCTCCCCAGTTCTTCCTATCTCTTAGGACAGCTTTCCCTCTGCGTCACCGGCTCTTCCTCATGTCAAGTGTCAGGTAAAATAAGTGGCCAAAAAATGGAATCCAAGGTCAAGAATCCAAGGAATAGGAAAGAGAATACTGGATTTGGATCCATCATGCCCTTCCAGATGGAAATCTACAATGATATGAGATGGAAAAAAGAGATATCTTATAGAAATGGTTTATCTTAGAGGTACAAGTGTCCACTTAGAGAGGGGCTGACCCCAAACCTCAGAGTAACCCTGGTGCTGACCCTGACAGAGATACCTACCAAATGCTCAGCGACAACATCGCCAACATTGCAAAATCAAAATGGTAGCACCCCTGTATCTCTGAATATGGGAAATAAATGAAAATAATAGAGAATGACAGAAACTATCATTTAATAATCTCTTTTAAAAGTACTAATTAAAAAATAAATACTGCATGAAGTAGAGAGAGAGAGGTCTTGACATTGAGAAATGTAGGCAGTATATTGAAGTTGGCATTCGCAAAAAACCCAAACCTGATCTAATCAGGGATTGTATTCAGAGGGGGGAAGGTGGGGAGCACTTATTAATTATTATAAAGCATTCCAGGGAAATGTACCACAGCTATTCAATTTGCTGAAGAGTTTCTAATATCTCTGCTTGATTCCTTTAGAAAAAGAAATACAATCTTAAGAGTGTTGGAACTTCACACTAATGAGGACTGAACAAGAAATTGTTGACAAAGGAACTAAAAACAAACCACCAACATTCAGAGTGTTTTCCAGTGGGAGTAAAATGAGAAGTGCATGATCTTATTTGGACTTAGAGAATGAAAGGCACCTTGAGGAAGGGGATTTTTTTTTCTTCTCATTTTTCTCTAGTATGCCTATTGACTGGATAGACAGTCCTTTGATAAACATTTCTTAAACACTGAATATTTATTTGCCGGGTACTGTGCTCAGTACTAAGAGCAGTGGATCAAGAGATGGCCTTGGAAGCAAGAACCTAGTTTTAGTCCCTCTAATGAAATGTACTCATCGAATGACCCTGGACAAGTGCAATTTTGCAAATTGCAGAGACATTATTGACCTGTATAGCTTCAAGTACAGTTGTAAAGCTTAATAGTGAAAAAAAATAAGTTTAAATGTATTAAAAATGCATTAAGACTTTTAGGACAATCAGGTAGGAGGCTCTTGCTCACCAGTGAGTTTGCTATACCTGTGAAATTAGAGATCTCTTCCCTATCTCCACTCCTATAATCATTAAATAGTTAATCTGTTGTCTTGACATAAAAGGGGTATAATAAGTGCTTCTACCTTTGCATACAACAATCCTGTAAGAAGTTACTAAGGGCAGGCTACCTCCCATTTCAGAGATGAGGAAATTGAGGTTCTGAGAAGTTCAAGTCACTTGTTGATGGTCTTGTGATGAAGGAGGAACAGAGACAAGATTCACAGAAAAAAATCTATTCAAATCTAGAAATGATCTCAGAGACATTTCCATATGTTGTAGTGTGTGTGTATTTGTATGCATATATGATATGCATACATATATATGACTATATACACAAAAATATAGCAAAAAACCCCAAATATATATTTATTATAGTTTGTACTTATGTAATACATATATAGATATAGATATAAATGTATGTAATTATTCATAGTTTATACACTATGTATATATATTTATATAGAGTATAACATACATAAAAGTATGTCTTTATGTATATATATATATATATATATGTGTGTGTGTGTATGCATACATATGCATAGTTTAATACTTGGTTTTTCATGTGTTCTACATATACACACACACACACACACACACACACACACACACACACACATGAATTCTTTGGATATAATTCAAGATACTCCCAAATCTATTAGATTTAAATACAAAAAAAATTCAAATGCTTACAGGAAGAGGAGCTCTTTGAATGCAATCTCCTTGATTACATGGCCTTTTTTCATATTTGTCTTTCTGTCCCCTGTGTCTAACATCATTTTTGAATTCTGTAGATCGTTTAGTAAAATAGCTGAAAGAAAATTCGATGTGGGAACACATTAGTCAGAAACCAAATAGTTTGAATTTTCTCTAGTGGTAAAGCACCTTCTTTTTTGTTGCTATGGACAAATCTCAGAATATTTTTTTCTTAAATGAAACAAACTGATTAGGTGACATTATTTGACATTAAGAACCATTTGAAAGCTCTTAGAATTTCATGGAAATTATGAAATTATGATAAAATATTGATTTACCATTGAATTCATGTGGATCCTGATTTCCAGACAGAGGTATACAATTAAATACATAATAATAATTTATTTTCTTTGCACCATATATTGAGTCCCATCTTCTGGCATGGACTTCAGATTTCTGGAAGGGATATTGGCAAACTGGAACATATCCACAAAAAAGTGACCAGATGCCATAAAAGCATCACTTAAAGGAATTGGGAATGTTTAACTCAAATTAGACCAGACTTAGGGGGAACATTAGTATTATCTTCCATATTTGAAAGGCTGCCATGTGGAAGAGAGATTGGCAGTATCCTGCTTGTCCCAAGAAGGCAGAACTAGAAGCATCGGAGAGTCTATTTAGAAAAGCACATGTAGGTTTGAGGAGCGCTAGGCTGAGTGAGGGAGAAGCTGTAGAGTTCTAACAATTTTTGAAGGAAATGAGTTCCTCCCCTCTGTGGACCTTCAATCACAAGTTGAATGGCCAAATGTAAGTCATGTCATCTTGCTGTAATTTGAACTCAATAACTTCTGGTGTTCTTTCTAACTCTGAAATAATGTACATCTTAGGTTTTTGTAGGACTGCTTAACGGAATTCTACTGCCCTTCCTCTTGCTCACCTTTCATTCTTCTGATTCCCATATATACTTTTTGTATAGATTATTTATCCATCATATATATTACCTGCTAAAACTCATTAATCTGTAAACAGTCAACAACAAATTAAGTACCTACCATGTGCCAATCATTGTATATAGAAATATGAACACAAAAGAAATAACTCGATCCTACTGTTTTCTGTTGGGGAGAAAGTATGTATTTATGTAGGAAAGTAGGTAGGTAGGAAGAAAGATAAATTGAATAATGAATGATTAAACAAATGGATAAGGAAAGATTTCATGTGGAAAGTAGGACTTAAGTGCTTTGGAGAAAACTAGTTCTATTGGTGTTGAAAAGGGAACACATTCTTGGAGCAGGACAAAGCTAGTGCAATATATGAGGATGCAAAATGAAGAATCTTGCATGAAATTTAGTAGTTCATACAGTTTGATTGGAATACATAAGGTTTCAAAGGAAGTAATGTCCAAGGATGGACAAATTGGCCTAGAAGAATTTTATATGACAAATAGAAAAATTTTAATTTTAGCCCTACAGGTAATAGGAATACAAGAGAATTTATTGAATAGGGAAAAGAGTTGGTCGAGCCTTTGCAGTATAAAAATCATTTTGGCAACCATTTAGGCAGATTCCTGAAACATTTTCTTTTCTTTTTATTTAACCCATAATCTTAATCTTTCCATTTCTAAAGAAAATTCTTTTGTAGAGAAATTGCTTCACATTTATTCACTAATTTTATATTATGCTAGTTATTATAGGTTAAAATGTTTAAAACTATTGAAGTAAAAAATGGCAAAATCTTTTTTTTATATATTAGTTGAGCCCCACAGTTACTTATAAAATGTTAAAATCTGAAAGTGCCAATCTTACGAAAGAGGTCCAAGTCTTTGTTTATGAAGCTGTTGATGTAAAAGTAGTAGTGTGGGGGAAAAAAGCTGAAAAGAAGGAGTTTGGCAAGACGAGTTGGAGCATAGGGGAAAATTATTAGATGTGTGACAAGAGAGTTAGGGGCAGTTAAATGACACTGTAGAGACAGCCCTAGGCTTGGAATCAGCAAGACTCATGTTCTAGGAGTTGAAATCTGGCCTCCCTTTTATTAGTCATGTGAACCTGAGTCAATCACGTAATCTTGTTTGCCTCAGCATATGATTTCACGAAATGAAGCAGAAACAGGTAGCACTTAGTTTTTAGCCAATGTTTTCTCTTTTTTTATTATAGCTTTTTATTTACAAGATATATGCATAGGTAATTTTTCAGCATTGCCAATTGCAAAACCTTTTGTTTCAACTTTTCTCCTCCTTCCTCCTACCTCCTAGATGGCAAGTTGACCAATATGTTAAATTAATCAATATTTTCTTAGCTCAAATGAGGGCTTTGCTAAGATGTTGAAAACTATTGACCAGTGAAAGCCTATATGGAAAATACTAATGTAAATGATGAGGATTTTTCTTCAAAAGGGGACTTTCAAATGGAGAGAATGCCAACAGTCATCCAACTAACAAACGTGGATCCAATGCCTTGGCAGTCAATGGCTTTCTGTTTACTGGAAGTCTTCCAATGATGATGGAATGACACCTCATGGGTGATGTTGTAGAGGGAATACCTATGGAGATGAGGATACAATTGCAAGGCAGCTTCCAGCTCTGAATTTCCACAAGTCTCTGAAGGAGAAATGCTCAAACTTAAAAGCCATAAAAGGATGCCATTCCATATCCATAAACACATCCAAATGAATGGCAGCTCATATCGTCTTGCTTTGACAGAGGGGCTATCCCTTTTTTGCCCTAACTGACTTACACCAAGAGAATTGCTAAATAACTTCTAAGAGGGAGATCTTCTGCATTTAGCACATTAGCTTAAAGGTATTGTCTAATGGAATTTATAAACCTGATCTGACCACAATGTTTTCAGCAGTAACCCAAATAAACCTCAGATTTTCATAAACTCTGACCGAACTCAAACAGACTATAGTGAACATAATGATGTAAGGACATCCTTAGTCCTCATTAGGTTTTGATGTGTAAATATAGTTTGCTTTGGGAATAATATATTCCTTACACCACAAAAACAGAATTAATAGCTACAAAATGCTCTTATCTTCATACACATTTGTAAACTATTAATGGGAGTTAATAAGACTTGCAAATATGTGTTCTCCAAAATCTTCCATAAAGAGCCAATTATATAATGTCATTAGGAAAACAACAAGAAGTGTGATATGAAATTCTTCACACGATTATTCTGTACTTTATTCTTTTTTTTAAATGATTTTTTTCTTGCATTCTACTTTGAGAAAACTTCTGTAGTGAGCCTAGATTTAAAAACACTTCAGTAAAATTAAAGAATTAAATATAACGATAGCAGGTTGGTGAAACATGGTCTTAGTAGACTTGTAAGGAGAAATGGTAGCTTATATTCTTTAATGTATGGCTTACAATTTGAAAATGAGGTAAAGTGGTATTTCAATTTTTTATTTTTTCCTTTAATCAAAATATTAGGAACATTGAAAATATGGAAAGATTAACTTAACTTTCTAGGAATTATAGTATTTCATATATATATGTGTGTGTGTGTTTGTGTGTGCACATATATATATATATGAAATAATATAATTCTATATGTGTGTGTCACACATATATGTATATGTACATACATATACATTGCCTGTATATATATATATATATATATATATATATATATATATATGTGTGTGTGTGTGTGTGTGTGTGTGTGTGTGTGTGTGATGTATATATATATATATATACATATATATATATATACATATATATATATATATATATATATATATATATATATATATATATATATATATATGTATGTATGTATGTGTGTGTGTGCGCATGCATATCTCCCTATAAGTATCAGAAATTCCGATATCCACCATAAAATATGAGAAGCAGATTTTGTCCTTTAAAGAAGCATCTATTATTTTATTTCTCTTTCTCTTCCTCTCCCTGAATCTCTCTGTCTCTTTCTTTCTCTATTAGTAAATACAGATACATATATTCCCACAGAGTAAAGACATACCTATGAAGGAGGAAGATATTTCTCATACCCAAGGAGGAACCCCTGAAGGGGATTTTTCTTGACCTAAGTGACTGAAAAATATAGGTGGTCATATTTCATGGAAGCAGTGATAGAGAGTTGGAAGTGATCTTAGTAGTCATTAAATTCATTAATTCATTTTATAAATTTACTCAAACTTTGTGACTCCTTTTCTCTCCATTGTCAGAATGGAAATTTCCATTTTCAGTGCTATGCTATCTTCTCCAACCTTATTTTATAGATAATGAGCTAAAAAGAAAAACAAATAAAAACCAAATTCAGACAAGTGTTAGTTAAATTAGAATCCAACCTTCCCAGTTTATTAAGCTAGAAAGAGCATCTAGGCCAAAAGTCCTTAATTTTTGTGTCAAGAACCCTTTTGTTATTGGTTAAAACATATGGTTTTGCTTTATGTTGTTGTTGTTTTAATGGATAAAGTAAAATGATAGATACCCATCCAACTCCCTCATTTCAATATTCTGCTCCACATTTAAGTTGAAAAGGCCATGTCCTGTGTTGATGTGTTGAATCATGGTATCTCTAAATGCCCTCTACACACTCACTCCCAGATCTGAGTTAATCCTCATTTCCAATAGCCTTCATTTATTGGTAGAAAAGCTTCGAAAATGTGCTCAATGAGCTAAGTTAGTTTTCTATTTAAAAAAATAAATTCTCCAAATTACCAGGTAGATGATCCTAGAATTATTTTAATTAAAGTCAATGGAGAAAAAAATTAGGTACTTAAAGTGGTTTCTCAGACTCATACAATTAAAGGGCCTCTTCTGTCAACATGTAGGTTACAGGTAATTCCTGTAAATGTTAATGGAAATTAACTATGTAAATTCCTATGCATATTAATTGGGAAATAGACATCTATAAGATTTATCCTCTCTATCCACATGGTCTCCAGTATTTTTGGATATCCTTATGATGATTCCCTTTAGATCAGTCAGAATTTTTAAAAACTCCCCGTCCCCTTGATTTGACTTGATTCAGACAATCTATAATATAAATATTCCTTGGGCAACATACTGATTTAGTATATTGCATAGATATTCTTTTTTTCATTTTATTTATTTATCGACCTTGGGCAAATACTCTTATCACATGTGTCTGTATTCCCTCCAGGTGGGACCTCGTTTAATGAATGGTTGTATCACCGGGAATATGTCCCTGGAAAGTGATATAAAATCATACACGTATGCTTCTCCCTTGCAAGAAATGCTAATTAGTTAATTTTCTGCAGTTCAGTACTATTTAAAATTCTGATTCAGTTTTGGGATAGAAGTTATCACTTAACACTAGGCCTTGGGTCATTTCTCATCTCACTAATTTCCAACCTCCATTTCAGAGCATGGTTTGACTTGTTTCCATGATTTAAAACCTCATATAATTTACAGGCCATCATTTTGCTATTTTAGAAATTAGTATTTTATCTATTCCCACCCCTGAAATCCCTGGAGTTAGATGTTATTCCAGATTTCATAGGTGGTTCAAATTTGAAATTAGTTACTGGTTTAATCAGTTACAGATATTTAATAGTCTTTCTCTCTTTCTCTCTGGAAAAAAAATACATATATGGGTGTATGTATGTATGTATGTATGTATGATTTTTTTTCTGCCTCTAGAATAAGAAATTGGTGAAAGTACCCAAGTGGACATTGTCTATGATTGAGATTAAATGAGACAGGAGAATTGATTAAATATGGGGAAAATTTTATAAATGACATTTATTGGGGTTGGGTCCCAATCATAATTGAGAATGTGCTAGAAATATCTATTTTAGCTTATGCTCAATGAGGTATATAAAGATAATTAATATCACCTGTCCCTTAAGGATAAAATGCCTTTGTTCTAAGAATGAAAGTATGACTTTTTGTTGGTTTTTAATATCAAATTCCCACTTTGGGGGAAAGTCACCTGGCCTGAATATTAAATACAGTCTTTACATTAACAACCTTTAAAAATATATTTTAATCGTTAACATTTAAAACTCATTATCTGATATTCAGAGTCTCCATATGAGGTTGGAATTTCCCCAGCCTATTTGATATAATCACAGGAAATAAGGGGCAGATAAAGAAAGGTTGTATTAATATGTTAACTAAAGTACAAAGATGAGCCCATGGGCTCCAATTCACCTTTAAGGATTTACAAGAGTTCTTCCCGATGATTGTAGGCACAAGTTGCTAAAAAAAAATGTTCATAATCCTTGATGGCATTGAAAAAAGTAAACATATCAACTCTAAAAGAAGAGATCAAAGGAGGAAGAAGCTTTGTAGTGAATGACCTTTTTGCCTTTATCAGATGGCACAGAGTCAATTCTCTTTTTGCTCTCCCCTCATTGGCCATGCTATCATACAGTAGTGATATTGACTCAATAGAATATACTACATTCAACAAAGAATAGAATAAAATTTGAGGGAAGAACTAGTAAAGATGGCTCCAAGTATAAAACCTTTGGCAGAGATGATAAAGAATTAAATATTGATTCAATGGCTCCATTTATTGGACTTTAGCATAGAGAAATAAAAGGGTTACATTGGTGAAAAAAATGAAGTTCTTTCTAGGTTTGTTCCGAGACAGGGAGATGTGGTAGATGGACTTGCTGACTTAGAGTGAAAGATGAAATGGGTTTAAAATGTTCTTCTTCTAACATCATTGACCTTTTGATAAGAGACTAATCGTTTGTCCTCTGCAAGCCTCAATTGACACTGTAAGATATTCTATAGAGAGTTTTAATAGGAAATGTTTTAATTTGATGTTATATTGAGATTTCATACAGTATAAGGACTCTCAAGATAGTCAGTGCTTACTAAGCTTATTCATGGCTGTAATAATCCTTTAATTCCATTTTTAGATTCAATACTATATTCACATAGAAAGTATAATCACACATATAGTGAATTTCCTCAATCACACAAAAACATGGAGGAATTGACATCACCTTAAGAGCTTATTAAATAATTCATCATCTACACATGCATATATTCTCTCCAAATTATTTGGAAATATAATATTTTATAATCTGGAAATTTTTAATGAGGGAAATATGTCCCAATTTCTGTGATATGTAAACTATTTGGACTTTCAAACTGATTTTTCCCATTCCAGATGAAAACCCATTTCTTTTCTCCATACAAATGCAATAATTAAGAGATTAGCACAATTTGGGGCACAATTGTTACTGGGTAATTATGAGTTTTCAATCAGTTGTTAATAATTCTTATTCATGAATAACAGAGAGAATAATTAGTAGTTGTAGTTAGTAGAATAGTTGACCAATATTAAAGTAGGACTGGTCCATTCCCCCCCTTGGCCATTCACCAACTGAGTGACTTAGGGAAACTGATTTAATTCCTCTGTCCTTAATTTCCTTACTAATAAAAGGAAAGAATATTTGAAATATTTATAAATCTCTTTCTTATTGCTAGAATTTTCAAATGCTTTGAAATTTTTTGTTGTTTCAATGAACTTTTAATATATCTAAGATTTTCCTATATAAAACTTAAATATTTCAAGGCTTAATTATTTTTATCAGTGTGATTTCTCTTCTCTTTTGACATAGGTAATAGGTGGTCATTATGAGATACTGTGATAGTAAAACTCATCACCCCATGTCTAATTTAATTATGCATCCCCCTGAATAAAGTTTATCAATAGGCTGAAATTCATTTCAATTAAATAAACATAAAAATCCTGGGGTTTTTAAAGGATATTTTGCTAGATGCTGTAGCTACAAATAAAAAAAAATAGGAATTGCCCTCAAGAAGTTTACTTTCCACTGATGAGAACGGGGTCTTTTCATTTTGGTGTATTATCTTCCAGGCATGTGCTCTAGGGTCTCTGAACTGAAGACCAATCATCTTCAAGTCACTATTGGCCATTGGACTGGGATAATGATAGCACCTCATTTATGCATGAACATCCTGATAATTAGAAAGGATGTGAATATATTAGGATGATAACCTCCTTCAAAGAAAATAATTTGAAATATGCCTAAAATCTTGTGATGCTGCAACAATTCTAATGCAAAAGGAGATTTTGAATCAGTCTAATAGAAATGTACATCTTTGACAGAAAGGGCTGGAGGATTCAAGCTCCAAAATCAGGCACAGATCACCCAGGGAATCCTAACTGTGATGATGTCACTGGACATTTCAATCACTATGTACAATATCACTAATTGAAACATATGTACGCCTGCGTAGATTGTGTCCTTCCTAATAGACATCTGGCTGATCTATTGCAAATCTAAAGAATGAAATAAATTAAAATATTCACCCAGCTAAAACATTTTGGTCAAATTTTAATTTGAAATATTGTGAGGTGATAACATAAAAAAGTTGTTGTTGAGAAGTTTCAATCACCACCAACTCTTTGTGATTCAATTTGGGGTTTTCATGCTAGAGATACTGGAATAGTTTGCCATTTCCTTCTCTGGTTCATTTTACAGAGAAGGAAACTGAGGCAAACATGGTAAGGTAACTTTCTTAGGGTCACACAGAAAGTGTCTCGGGCCAGATTTGAACTTAGAAAGATGAGTTCTCCTAATACTAGATACAGAATCTACCCACTGTGTCACCTATCTGCAGCCAAAGCATACATCTTAGCAAGAGCCCCAACCACCAGTTTTTTTAATTCACAGCAGAATGCTCTAACCCATTCTTCCACAGAGACACACAAAATATGTAACATTAGGAAAAAAATGGGGGATGGGGAAGGAGGATTATGTTTGGTATAATGCAACACTCGTAAAGTGAATATAGTAAAGGGTTTTGAATATTAATAGCAAAACATTCTCATCTAATCAGAACTGGAAAAGAAATCAAAGGCCTCTTTTTCTGTCATTTCATTTTATAGTTAAGGAAACGGAGTCCCCTGGGGAAATTTTAACCTGCCTAGGTTCATATAATTCCACCAACAGTCCCAAGATATTTTCTTAATTAGCTATTTTTGAATTAAAGCTCCAAACTCCACCTATTTAAAAGAAGTAACCAGTAGTGATGATGTTAGTCAAATTCTTGGATGATTTAGAAGACCTAATGGGCATAGTATAATGGGCAAGGAATGAACAGCTAGGACACAGAAGCATAAACCTTGGTTTTTTCACTATTAGCTGTGTGAAGTTGAAATGTCACTTTCCTCATCTATGAATGAGAATAATTACCACCTTCCATGGCCATCCTGCAGTGTTGTTTGGATAAAGGATAATAATGTATACATAAGGGCTTTGTAAGTTTAAATTACTAGAGACAAACACCCACTGTGTTAGGATGTGGACTAGACCTTCTAGGTTCCCAGAATGCCTTTCTGTAACCTTCTCCTCCATATCTGCTCCTCTTCTTGTTTGGACAGCTGATGTGCTCCTATTCTCTCCATCTTCTCCACCTGATCTTGGGAAAGGATGCAAAAATAATAATTAAAAATGCATCATTAATCATTCTCACAAGAATGGAAATCACCCCTAGACAAAAAGTATAGAGATTTGGGGCAAAGATGAAGGCAAAAACATGCTGTTATGATAACGTAATAGTGACAAGACATTTTTGGTTTGTATTCAGGGAGTGGTCATGACTTGTAAAATTGCAGCATGTCTGTAAATGCCTTCACTGGATATTTGCAAAGCCCATGGGGTCAGTGCTGTGGGGGTCATCACTCATTGGTGAATACAATGACAAAAAAAAAACAATGGAAAATCTGTGTTCCAAAGAGCTGATATTCTATCATAAAAACACAATTACACATAGAATCATATGCAGAATATATATTAAAACAGCATTCTTATTCTGAAGGGAGAAGTTCTAGCAACTAGTGAATCAAGAAAGGATTCAGAAGATCGACATCCATTGCTACTATATTGACTAGGTGAGATGTCTATGGCTACGTATATAATTTTAGTAGCAAAGAAGGAAAAAATACTGAAAAGAAGACAACTTCCCATAGTAAACATGTCTGGACCTCCAGGAAATGAAATAAAGACCACTATCTCATGCACTTTCTTGGACAAACTTCCTGGGAAGGGAAGGGAAAGAGGGGATACCCAGCATGCCCTTTTGCTATATTTCTGAGTCTAAATTGCAGATAAGTGGCTATCTTAGAATTCTCTGGGTAAAAGGAAATAAGACTAGAAGACTGACATATTCATTTTTTTCTCTTCAGGTCATGAAATTAGACTTTCCTGGCTTTTGAATAGCAGCTTTTCTTAGTTTTATTTTTATGTTGAATCTTTTGCCTATAATGACTTTATTTTAAAGATATAATTGTATCATAAATATATATCATCAAGTTATATGTTTCATTCAAATAAGTTTAGGAAAACATTTTTTAATGTTGTCTCAAAAGTTCAAGTACAGTTTTAACCTTTAATGACTTAAAACATCCCTAAGATTTTGACTCTTTGAAAGAAAATAAAATTAAAGATGATTTAAAAAATACCTTTCTGTTTGATACATATTTGAGAAAAGGGTTGAAGGAAAGAGAAAGAAGCAGTTTTAGTAAGTTGAAGAACACTTTACACCTCTACCTCTGTCAAATAAGTATTTGGTCAAAATGTATGCAGCTGTGACATTTAGGATGAAGGAGCTGAAAAGAAACGGTCCACTTGGCTTGAACTGTCAGGACTCTACAAAGGACATAAGCAGATCCTGATCCTATTGCTCCCTGCTCTAAACACTGTACTGTTATTTTATTATTTTTTGATGGGAGAGCATCCTATGTACTGATCACAGTGAGTCGGACAGGATTATCTGAGCTCTCTGAGCAAACACAATGTTTATTCATGTTGATAGGAATAAAGCCAGGCTCTCAGTATTCTAGACAAGAGGGCACTAGTCTGGGGAAGCTGTGCTATTGCTTTTTTAATCTTATAAAGTATCTTCCGGATAAGCTGTAGACATCTCCAGGGGCTGAAGAAAAGGAAGGAAAGTGACATCTTAGAAACCATAATTCCATCCACACATTAAATGTTAGACCTTGAAGTCTTTCAAAGTGCAGAAGCTGTGGGCAGTCGGGGAGGGAGGGGGGCATCCCCTGTTCCTCCCAAAGTCCTTATATGCCCCAAGAATACATTTTTTTTCCTCTGAGGCAGCCAGGGACACAGGGGATTGAGTATCTCAAAACCAGGAAGGCCTGATTTCAAAATCTGCTTTAGACTCTTCTGAGCTGAGTCATCCTAACAGTTTTCAAGCCATTTCCCCATTGCTAAAATGAGGATGATAATAATATCACCAACTAACTAGGGTAGTTATGAGATTAAATGATATAGCATATGCAAAGTGTTTCAAACCTCTGTCAATGTCATTTGGCCAGTACTAGGAGTAAATTATTATCTTAATAGTAGCTATTATTGGGGCAGCTAGGTGGCATAGTGGATAGAGCACCAGCCTTGAATTCAGGAGGACCCGAGTTCAAATCTGGTCTCAGACACTTACCACTACCTAGCTGTGTGACCCTGGTCAAGTCACTTAACCCTAGCCTCAGGGAGAAAAAAAAGTTATAAAAATAGTAGCTATTATTATTATTATTATTATTATTATTATTATTATTATTAAGGTCCAAATTACCTCCATAAGGATGCCATGGGCTTGTGACAGAACATTGTCATTTAATGATTTGTCTCATTACATGGATACCCTGTAACATCACATTGTGATTTGTGGGGTTTCAGGTTCATAGATCTTTTTCCAGCTCTCTCATTTTTAAGATACTAAAATGAAGATTCAGCTGTCTTGGATTATCCAAGGTCCTACAACTAGAAGAGCCACATTTTGAACCTGAATTAAAGGGATTGGGAATGACCACAATGGGAGGGAGGGCTACTTAGGCAGAAGACTTAGGGCTTGAATCTGTATAGAGCAAGAACTTCTGATTTTGTCCCTTTGGAAATCCTCCCCTCCTTCCATCTGCACTTAGAGCCTAGGGAAGCATCTGCCCTTTCTTAATTTGCTCATATAAGCAGGAGTCCTTTTATTCATGTATTGTGCATTCACTTCTCTGCACTCTTTATACATCCATGGAAAGGGACAATATTTCACTTTTGTGAAAGCACCTAAAAAGTGCCTGGTAAATGTGAGGCCCTTAAAGGATGTTCATTTAAATGCAAGAGATGGAATGAAACTCAAGGGACTTTAGACTCCTTGGCTTTGGATTTGGAAGATGAAATCATTTTGTTGAAGGTTCTAATAATGGTCAAGTGTTCGTGATATTCCAGCACATATTCTTCTTAGGACAGTGGGTTAGATATATGATAGATATGATTTTTTGTGTCTACTTCCACTTTTTTGAAATATTAAAAGAGTAAAACAAATTATTGGACGTATTAGAAAAAATGTATTGGAGATATAGGGACAAGACTGAATTTACCATGGTAAACATTATAAAAACTTTAGCTAAGTAAACTAGAAATTTAAAAAAAAAATAGAAACAAACAAAAAAAATGCAAACAACAACAAAACATCTTGAAACTGACCTTGCTCTTCCATATGAATTCATCAGTGGAAAGAAAACGCAGTCAGATAGGATATATTTTTTTTTCTATGAAAGTTATGGGTGACTTGTTTCCTATATTATTGTATCAAACTAAAATTCATTTTCTTTAAAAAAAAGAAAAGAAAAAAAAAGGATATATTGATACACTTGGAGTCAGCATGAGAAAGAGGGTAGTGATCCAGTAATCCCACAAAATGGAAAACCTGAGTCGGAATTTCAATTCTGAAACATGCTGATATGTGATCCTGAGCATAGGACTTTCCCTTAGTGTTCTGGGGAACAAAACTATAAATTATTACCTTCATGTGCTTTGAATTTGGAGTTTCTCTGATTTTTTTTCATTGATAAAATCACAAAATTTTGTAATTGACTAGGAGTCCATTCTCTGTGAATGATCTTGGCTTTCCATTCATGACTAATCTGGCCCTCAGCAGAAATACCCATTCTCCTTCCTCTCCTTTAGCTTCCAGTCTTTCCTTACTGGCTAAATCAACCAGAGATGTTAGTTGAATGTTTTCAACCACAGAGAGAACTAAGACCAATCTTTTGCTGCTTTCCCACAACCTTGGAAAGTGATTAATGCAGTTAGGATTTTAACCATTTTACAATGAAATTCACTTATATAAACACTTATTAAGCTTCTCCTAGGTGCAAAACTATGGATGCTACAAATATAAAAACAAAGAAATACATTTCTAATGTCAATAGACTGTGTTTCTCAGGCCCAGAAGGGTAAGCAGTTAACTTGAGAAGGGAGAGAGCACTGGGAAATCAGGGAATGAGAAAAGGCTCTTTCCTGTGGGAGGCCTTAAATGAAGGGAAGGGTTCTGAGAGAATGCAGCCCTGACATGAATTACTTTCTGTGCAAAGATGAAGAGGTGGAAAAACACAGATCATAGATATAAAACCAAGAAGCATGTGGGTCCATCTGGTCCAACTCATGTTTTTACAAAAAGAGGAAATCGAGACCCTAAGTAACTTGGAATTTTGTTAGTCAGTTAAACTGACGTGATTTTTCTCAATGGTAACTGGTGTCTCTAATGGAAGTATATTATTTGTATTGGAAGTTATTATTTTCTCCCTGTGATCCTGGTAGAATTTGAATGTTTCTAAAATAGTCTTTTTTTTTTCTTCACACTAATTAGACTTCCCAACTGTGGAACCCAACATGGGGCCCTCTCATGATCAGTGGGAGGTTCTGAACAATGAGAGAGAGCAACATTGTTGGAGCACTCAAATGTTTCAGCAGACCTGCCAGAAACACTTCTAAATTAGGGTGATTTTTTTTTCATTTGTTTGATTTTAAATCTACTTTTGAGATTCATTGAGCTATAAATCTACTTTTGTTTCTGCAAAACAAACACTGAACTTTCTTGCTTCCCCAAATGTCTGCTCTATAGGAAACTGAATACAGAGGCAGTGGGGTTCCAGAGATATCAATTGGAAGTTTGGGAACCTGGGTTAGAATTCATGCAATGAGTGTATTTGTGTATCGGATCTCAGGATCCTTAGCCCCAGAATGTGGAGCTTGATGAAGTCCTCTTCTGGATCTAACTTGATAAGCCATTTTGCCTAGAATTATAGAATTATAGCATTGACAGTAATCTGATGTAAAAATTGTTCTCCTGTGACCCGAAGAAGGATTAAACAATTGCTATCCATGAATGTAATGGAAGATCACTGAACTTTAGTAAATACATAGGAATGAGCTGTGCCAGCCGATACTCAATTTAAGCAGGGCCAGAATAACAGAATAAATAATAAATGGAAGTTAATAGAAAAAAAATGAACAATGTTCCAGAATTAACATGGCCAAGGAAACCCCAAAGGAAAATATTGTAAATGCTCTTCCTTCCCATTTTTGTTTTTGAAATCGTATTTAATATTTTATTTTCCCAAATCCATGTAAAAATAATTATAACATTCTTTTTCTCCAAAATTTGAATTCCAAATTCTCTCCTTGTCTTCCCTCATCCCCCCTTAGATATCATAGGTTATACATGTGTACTCATGTAAAATATATTTCTATGTGAGTAATGATGTGAAAGAAAATACAAACAAAAAAAAAAAGGAAAGGAAAGGAAAGGAAAGGAAAAGGAAAGGAAAGGAAAGGAAGGAAAGGAAAGGAAAGGAAAGGAAAGGAAAGGAAAGGAAAGGGAAAGGAAAGGAAAGGAAAGGAAAGGAAAGGAAAGGAAAGGAAAGGAAAGGAAAGGAAAGGAAAGGAAAGGAAAGAAGGAAAGGAAAGGAAAGGAAAGGAAAGGAAAGGAAAGGAAAGGAAAGGAAAGGAAAGGAAAGGAAAGGAAAGGAAAGGAAAGGAAAGGAAAGGAAAGGAAAGGAAAGGAAAGGAAAAGGAAAGGAAAGGAAAGGAAAGGAGAAGGAAAAGGAAAGAAAGGAAAGGAAAGGAAAAGGAAAGAAGGAAAGGAAAAGGAAAGGAAAGGAAAGGAAAGGAAAGGAAGAAAGGAAAGGAAAAGGAAAGGAAAGGAAAGGAAAGAGAAAGGAAAAGGAAAGGAAAGGAGAAAGGAAGAAAGGAAAGGAAAGAAGGAAAGGAAAGGAAAGAAAAGGAAAAGGAAAGGAAAGGAAAGGAAAGGAAAGGACAAGGAAAGGAAAGGAAAGGAAAGGAAAGGAAAGGAAAGGAAAGGAAAGGAAAGGAAAGGAAAGGAAAGAAAGGAAAGGAAAGGAAAGGAAAGGAAAAGGAAAGGAAAGGAAAGGAAAGGAAAGGAAAGGAAAGAGAAAGGAAAAGGAAAGAAGGAAATAAAAGGGAAAAAAAGTATCTTCGGTCTTAACTCAGACTCTAGCAATTTTTTCTCCAGAGATGTAGAGGACCTTTCATGCTAAGTCCTACACAATTGAATTGGATCATTGTATTGCTAAGAAAAACTAAATTATCGATGGTAGTATCATTATACAATACTTCTGTTACTGTGAACAATGTTTTCCTGGTTTTGCTCATTTCACTTTGCATTAGTTCTTGTAAGTCTTTCTAGGTTTTTCTGAGAGCCATCCTCTTCATCAGTTCTTAAAGCACAGTAGAATTCTATTGCAATCATGTACAGTAATTTCTTTAGTCATTTCCAAACCACAGGACATGCCCTCAATGTCCAATCCTTTGCCACCAGTAAACAACTTCTATAAATATTTTTGTAAACATAAATTATTTTCCTTTTTTAAAAAATCTCTTTAGAATAAAGACCTCATAGTGATAAAATCTTGATCAAAGGATATGCATGGTTTTATAGTCCTTTGGGCAGAATTTCAAATTGCTCTCTAGAATGGTTGAATCCATATACAACATCACCAGTAAGATATTAGTGTTTGAATTTTCCCACATCCCTTCTAATTTTCATCTTTTTCCTTTCCTGTCATATTTGTCATTCCAATATATGGGAAGTGGTAGATAAGAGTTGTTTTAATATGCATTTTTCTCATCAATAGTGATTTAGAGTATTTTTATATGACTTTAGATAGATTTGATTTCTTTTTGAAAACTGCCTGTTCATATCACTTAATCATTTATCCATTGAGGAATAGTTCTTATTTCTATAAATTTGACTTAGTTTTCTATATTGTGAGATATGAAATCTTTATCAGAAACTTAAGTAATGATTACCACCTATTTCCCTCCTTCTGATTTTGCTCATTTATACTATTTTCTCTCTGCTTTTACCCTGCCCATTCTCAAAAGTGTTTTGCTTTTGAATTTACCCCTCTCAAACTGCTCTTTCTTCTTTTAGCTGCCTCCAATCTTTTCATATCCCCTTCCCTTTTTACTTTATCTATATAGTAAGATAGATTTCTATACCAAATTCTATGTTATTCACTCTTTGAATTAATTCTGATAAGAGTAAGATTCATGTGCCTCCCTCTCTGCTTTCCCCATTCTCCCCTCTACTGTAAAATCTATTTTAGACCTCTTTTATATTACGTATTTTCCTCCATTTTACTTCTCCCTTTCCCTTTCTCCCAGGACATTCTTCTTTTTATTTTATTTTAGATAATCATCCTATCACATTCAATTCACACCTCTGTTTTCAATATATACCTACGCTAATAATGAAAAAAAAGTTTTTAAGGCATAATGATATAAATATTATTTATATATAGTATGATGATATAAATATTATTTATATATAAAATACAATGATATAAACATAATTTTTCCACATAGAAATATAAACAGTATAACCTTATTGAATGTTTTATGAATTATTTTTCCTCTTTAGATTATGTTCTATTATTTTATCTTTTTTATTATTATTTTGCATCTTGAATATCTAAGTCAAATTTTCTATTTGGTTTTGTTTATTTTTATCAGGAGTACTTGAAAGTCTTCTATTTTACTGAAAATCCAGTTTTCCTCTGAAAGATTATACTTAGTTGTATTGCTTGGTTTGGTTGTAATCCTAGCTCTTTTGTCTGAAAGAATATCATATGCCAACCCCTCCAGTTCTTTAATGTAGAAGCTGCTAGATCTAATGTTATCCTGACTGTGGTACTATGCAATATGAATTCTTTCTTTTTGGCTGTTTGAAACATTTTCTCCTTGATCTGGGAGGTCTGAAATCTGGCTATTATACACCTGGAGTTTTCATTTCAGGATCTTTTGGAAGGTGATCAGTAGATTCTTTCTATTTCTATTTTTCCTTCTGGCTTTTAGAATACAAGAATACAAAGAAGAAATTTTTGATCCTGACTTTTAGGCAATCCAATAATTTTAGAATTATGTTTATGTTTATATATATATATGTGTGTGTGTGTGTGTGTGTGTGTGTCGTGTGTGTGTGTGTGTGTGTATGTGTATGTATGTATTTTATTTTTCATTCTTTTGATTTGATTTTATTGTTTCTAGATGTTTTATAATGTTATTAGATTCCACTTGCTCAATTCTAATTTTGAAGGAATTATTTTCTTCACTTACTTTTTGTACCTCTTTTCCTATTTAGTCAATTCTACTTTTTAAAGAATTCTCTTCAGTGAATTTCTGTGCCTCTTTTTCCATTTGACCAATTTTGTTTTTCAAAATATTCTTCTCTTCATTAGGTTTGTGTGCCTCTTTTACCATTTTATGTGTTCTATGTATTTTACAGTATTGTTTTCTCTACAAATTTTTTCCCTTTAGCAAACTGTTGACTCTTTTTTCATAGTTTTCTTGTATCACATAAATTGATCTTACCAATTTTTCCTCTATCTTTCTTAATTGATTTTTAAAATCCTTTTTGAACTCTTCCTCAGTCTTACTTGTTATTGTTGCTTTTAGTTCTATATTCTTTCTTTTTTACTTTTCACTAATATATTATTTTTTTCAAATACATATAAAATAGTTTTCAACATTCATTTTTGTAGGACTCCCTCCTTTCTCTATACCCTTCACAAGATAGTAAGCAATCTTAATATAAGTTAAATGTGTGCAATTATTTAAACGCATTTTCATATTTGTCATGTAGTGCAAGGAAAAAATAAGACAAAAAAAAAGAAAGAGAGAGAGAAAAGAAAATAAGAAAAAAAAAAGGTGACAATATTATGTATTGATCCATATTCACTCTCCATAGTTCTTTCTCTGCATATAGGTGGCATTTCCTATCCTGAATCTCCAATTAGTATATTTTCTTGGAGGTTTTTTAAAGACAAATTTTGACTTTTCTGTCTTCTGAGAATGATCTTCCTTATTTGATCATCCTTGTCACTATAGTGAGTTTCTACGATCAGAATTTTTCTGTGATTTGTTCATTTTTTATCATATTTCTTGGTTTTTAACTATATGCTAAAGGGGAGCTTTGCTCCCCAAGTGGAGGGGACTCTGTTTCAAGTGCCAGGATTTTTTGTGCAGCTGTTTTCAGTAGTAATTTGGAGCACCTGTAAGTTTTTGACTCTTCCAATATGATATGATCTAGGTCAGTGGTCCTCAAACTTTTTGAATAGGGGACCAGTTCACTGTCCCTCAGACTGTTGGAGGGCCCGACTATAGTAAAAACAAAAACTCACACTCTGTCTCCGCTCCTCAGCCCATTTGCCATAACCTGGTGGGGCAGCATAAAAGTCCTCAGTGGGCAGCATCTGGCCACGGGCCATAGTTTGAGAACCCCTGTAAAAGGCTTGCCTATTACTCTCCTGGACTATACACTGGCTTCTGAGTGACCACAATCACTTTTTCAACTGCTAAAATTGTGATGATGGTCCCTGGTCACCTGTGACTGCAAACTCTGCTGTGCTAATGCTCCTCCTAATATCTAGCCACAATGCAACAGAGTCCTGTCCCTGAGGCCATCAAAGGCCTGAAAATCTCCTCCTGGCCCATGATGTGAACTCCTTATCATCTGTGGGCTGAGAAGTCTGGAAACCACTAGTGCTGCCATTGATTCAGTCACTGTAAAGGCTGCTCCTGTTTTGGTGGGGCTGGAGCTGTTCTGGCATGTATGGTGCTGAACTGTGTGCTTGTCTCTCAGCTAATGAATCTTTGTCCCAAACTTCCAAATTGTTTTGAGTGGGAAAATTTTTTACTCCATCTTTTTGTGAATTCTGTCACTCTAGAATTTGTTTAGAGACATTATTTAAAGTTAATTGGAAGTATTGGGGAGACAGCTCAGATGAGCCCCAATTTTTATTCTGCCATCTTCCTTCCCTTCTTTACAGAAGAAGAGTTTATAGATCTGGAACTCTGCATAGGATGTTAGACTTGCTTGATGCATTGACCACTTTTGATGAACTATATTTAAGACACAAGTCTGCTTTTTATGGATGAGAAACCAAAACTTTTGCTTTTCTTTAGAGGAAAGAGATCTTATAAGTGGGCTTCTTCCTCATCTTAGGATCTTAGATCTGGAATGGGAAGATCTGAGATCATATTATCCAACTACTACATTTTACAAATGAAGAATTTGACTTCTTGGAAAGTTAAGTGACTCATTCAAGCTCATACACATTAAGCATCAAGATAGAAACTTAATCCCAAGTCCTTTGCATTCTGATAATAGTATACCAATTCTATACAAAAATAAAGGCTAATAATCAAGACTGGTCTTTTTCTAAATAGATAGTCCAGGATTAGAGACAATTTCTGTCCCTGTCTGTCCATTGATCCAATAGATTTGCATTAATCTAAGACCTTAGCTACCATGACATCACAATGTTGTTTTACATCTTTGACCAAAAAGGTCAAGTTCAAAGTTCCAAGACCAAAAAGGTCAAGTTCAAAGTTCCAAGACCCACACTTTCCCTATTAAGTCATGTTCTTTGTCTTCTGATGCCTAGTGAGGGGAAGGAGGATAATAGGACCTGTGATAAGACAGTTAATTGGATGTATTATTTCCAAATGGGAAATAGTCATGAATCAACTTAATATTTATTTTGTATTTTTATGCCCAGCAAAATGTCATTCACATAAAATTAATCAATGTTTGTTGGATCAAATTGGTTTTGCCCAGAGTCTCATAATTAATAAGTGTCAGAGGTGAGGTTTGAACCAGGTCTTCCTGATTCCAAATTCAAAACTACATCCCCTGTGTCACTCTCTCATCTCTACATTCAGAAACTGAATACTGAATGCTGTCCATAGACCTGCTTAATGAATGCAATGAAAATGGCAGCTGCTGTCATGTTTTTCCAATTACGGCTTGCTCTTCAATTTCTGTTGCCTTTGCTTCAGCATTAAAGCTGGTAAATGAGACTGTCTTACCTTTGCATCTGACTATGCTTTTCATAAAACAACCATTCAGGAAATACAAGTGATTACCAACCAACATAATATATTCCTATGGGCTTTTGATAATTGGGACAATGACTTTAATTGGTACATGCCTGTTCCCACTGGTGTTTCTTAATTCGATGAGATTTGCTATATTATGGATTTGATATGGTACAGTACACCTATTTATCAAAAAGCAAACCTGATTATCAAGCACCTAGGTCACACTTCTTATCTCCTAGGTGGAGATTTTTTTTTAAAGTGAACCAATAATGAATAGAAATGTTGTGATTTCTTTCTGTGTTTTTGGTGCTAAATAACATTCTCTGGAGCATTTATAGGGAAATGTGCAAGTGATATATAACTTCTATATGCTTTGAAGTAGCCACATATTTTGTAAAAAATGCTGTGCATGGGAATTGCAAAGGAGAGCTGATTTGAGATATCATGAGACATCTGAGGTAAAAAGTTGATAGGCTTGTCACAAAGTAAAATTGAAGGATAATCAATGGATGGCTAATGGACGCCGTTGTTTTCCTGGCACATGGATATCCTAGCCCATGTGTATCTGCCAGTGTGGTTAATTTCTAAGACTACACACACTAGAGAGAGTCACGTAGAATGGGCAGCCATGACTGTGTTACAAAATGCATTATTGTAGGAAGTACACAAACCAATGAGATAACAGCCTCATAGGAGAATCCGACTCATGTACCCTTTACAGAGGCCATATGGCCACAATACACAGCATGTTGGACTTGGACAGGAGACCCCAGTGCATAAGACATTGACCACTTCAATGGCACAAACAACTTTTTAGATGTTACCTGTTTTGTCATAAAGACATTGTAGTGTGTTGATGAAAGGTTTTCCACAACCAAGATTTCCTCTGCTAAAATATACACAAATCTTATTTAGCTTTAAAAGAGAATTTGATTGTATGGGATTGCCTGTCATCAAGGGGAGGGAGTAGAGGGAGGGAGGGGATAATTTGGAAAAATGAATACAAGGGATAATGCTATAAAAATTACTCATGCATATATACTGTGAAAAAATTATAAATAAAATAAAATAAAAATAAAAATAAAAAAGAGAATTTGATAAAGAATCAGAGGATCACAGTTCTCAAACCACAAGGGCTGTCTAATATCACCTCGTTCAAATCCCTCACTTCACAACTGAGAATACAAACAGAAAAGTTAGGTTCTTCATTTTATGAATTTATAGCGGGGACAGACTTCAAGAAATGAAAGGTTAACGGGGGCTAAGGGTCATGCAGATCATACAGATGGTAGAGAGAAGAGACAGAATTTAAGCCTAGCTCTTTGCTAGCAATACAACAATGATTATAACAATGCATGCCTATCACGTAAAGCTCTATTACCAGTAGAGGTCCCATGCTACACTACCCAGAAAGCTCTCTTGAAATCGAATGCATACTGGGTTCAGGTACCAGCTTCGATATCCACTACTTTGAGGCTTTCACTTATCTTCTTGCTGGCCCAGATACCTCTCTAAGTTTTTAAGTAGCAGAGAGTTTTCTAATTCACTTGAGCACAGAAATAAATAAATAAAAAGAAAAATGTCGTTTTTCTTAAGGTTATGGTTCCAAGTTTGGTAATTCATATTCAAATGATCATTCCCCTGTAGTCATAGGAAGTTAACCATGGTTAACCAAAGTTCAATTTTTTTCCATTTTCAAGGTCAACATTATTTATGCTTAAGTGTCTAAAGAACAAATTTTGAATTTTAATGAAGTTTATACCTTAAAAATACATTAGTTCAAAGGTGAAAAGTTAAATCCTATAGCCAACTTTCAGGCTATTTCCATTTTTTAATAACACTCATACCAAATGAACTCACTGAAGGTGTTGAAATTTGTCAGCTGCTTCTGTGGACTTTGATGTCTGCATACCAATAAAGCCCTTTTGACAGTTCCTCGGCATTTGATTTTTACTGTGTGATATCTGGGCTGCTCTCTGGGTTACATTAGGGAGTAATAAATTAGTGTTTGGAGTTGATCGTGGATGAGGAGTCAGACTGACTAATGGACACGAATGTCAGAATTATCCTCCCATGAGCCAACACATTGTTAGTTCCAAGCTAATAAACAGGGCAATCTCTTTCTCTCTCTCTCTTCAGCATGGTAGTCATTATTTGCTCCAAACTTTCAGCATGTTCCGATTATTTGTAATAATTTACTACACTGGAACTGTCAGAAAATGCTGAAATCAATAGATGATTCATTGTAATTATCAGAGACCATGCTGGGGATAATGCTAAACTTTGAAGCAGTTTCAGTTGGAACTTTGCCAAACCAGGAGAATATAAACTCAATGTAGGTAGGTCATTATCTACTTCTTTTTCACTTCTTTGTCCCTTTCCTATCCCCTCCTTACCTTCACACTCCTCTCCTCTCTTTCTTTCCTTCTCCCCTTCACTTGTCTTTTCACCATTTTCATCTCCTCCCCTCCTCTCTCTCTCTCCCCCTCCTCCTTTCCCCCTACAACTCACTTAGTCCCTATCTGTATCACACTTTATTCCTAGTAATCACTGCGTTAATACTTAAATTAAATCATAATGTTAATTATCTATCCATGTATCTACCTTATCTCCCTAAATCTCCCTGAATAGATTGTGAATTTTCTATTCCTCAGTTTCCTATCTTCAAATCTTTTCCATGATCTATGGCTTATGGCTTGAAAACCCATCTTTCATACCTTTATAAATTAGAATCTCTAGGTCAATGCATTTATATCAAACTTTTTTTCTGATTTATACACAATCTCACCCAAGGTTCCAGTGACTAGGATCATCCCTTCAACAGATCATGTTGTAGCAGTTAAAGGAGTTCTAAATTAGAACCCTGGACTTGGGGACCAAAGAAACCCAAATTTTACCTCAGAAACTTACTGAACAAGTTGGTTAATTTTTGTCTGGCATAATTTTTCCATCTGTAAAATGCAAATAATAATACCACACATTTCCCAGGATTGTTGTGAATAGCAAATGAGGTAATATATGTCCACTGCTTTACAAACCTGAAAGTCCTGTAAATCTTTTATTTCTTGTTCTTGTCATCATTTTGATTTTTTACATTTCTTGCATATATTTTTATATGAACCTGTTGTCTCTTTAGGTCAAGTATAAGCTCCTTGAGTGAAGGATCAGTTTCATTTTTGATCTTTGTATCACCAGCACCTAGCATTGTTCCTGGCACATGCATTGTGAATTGTATAGAGGAAAATCATATTCAAATATATACATCCCATAATACAGATGCTCTTCACAAAATTATTTCATGTTTACTTTGTCACTGTCTTCCTTTTCAATGGCTTCATATATATATTATGTATTTTATACTGAGGGATCACAACCTCATTGAGGACAGGGGAAATGTCCTCGTCTCTACAGCTTCTGTGTCTCTGAATTCCATGCAATGAATATAATTGGTATCTAATGAATGATTATTGGTTAATTGATAGAGTGTAAATATTCTTCCATCTTTCAGACCATTGCTATTTCAGTTGTATCTTTCAGAATTAGCCAGGTTCTTTTTGAGCAAAGTGTACAATGACCCTTTCCAAGGAGAATTAGATCCTATAGGTGTATCCTCAGATTCTTTAATCAAATTCCTTAAGTGTTTCACCGTTCACCGTTGAAATCATTACTTAGTCATTGAACAGAGATATTGATAGAAATTCCCTGAAATTACCCCAAATCTCATTTTAATACCTCCCAGTACAATTCTGTAAGAACAAATCCTGATTTCAGATTCATGCTTGTTTATGCTTTTCAGCATGTCAACAAATGGACTTCCTAAGGCTCAACAAAAATACATTTTTTCCATAGCAGCAGGCAAAACTTTAGCTTCTGTTTAAAGGAATTGGGTAGTCATCTGTAGCATTTATTCATCCAGATGGTCAGCACCATAAAAATTTGGATGGCAATTAGGCTATGCAGATGAGCTATAGAAGCTTTACAGCTTGACATTGCTCAAACATTTTGAAAAAAGAAATTGAACCTGAAAAATGAGATTTTGCTTATTTTGAAAGGAAGAAAAGGTGTGGCTCTATTTCCAGGTATACGTGTATATCTTAAAAAGGAAATCTAACATGTTGCTATTATGAGTATTATTTTATTTTGTGGAACTATTTCAACATGCTTTATTCTTCATTTCTATCCTAAGATTTGGGAATTTTGTTTTCTCCATGCATTTCACGTGACTTTTTATGAGAGACTTTACAGAAGGTTTTGATGGAAGAAATTCAGATTTCATCAACTAACCAATAAGTATTTGTTAGAAGCATGAATGAGATTAATTAGATATATGCACATTAGACTGACTGGCCTCAGAGGACCCTTTGGAATATAAGTTCCTTTGAGTCCATAAATGCCTTGATTGTTGACACACTTCATGAGACTTCTATGTTAAGCATTTTCTAAGCATATTATATAGACGATATACCTCTCCAGAAAGGCTTCACTGTCAAGCTCCAACAAACTTCAGAGAGAGAGAGAGAGAGGAGAGAGAGAGAGGAGAGAGAGGAGAGAGAGGAGAGAGAGAGAGAGAGGAGAGAGAGAGAGAGAGAGAGAGAGAGAGAGAGAGAGAGAGAGAGAGAGAGAGAGAGAGAGAGAGAGAAGAGAGAGAGAGAGTGAAAGAGAGAGAGAGTGAAAGAGAGAGAGAGAAAGAGAGAGAGAGAGTGAAAGAGAGAGAGAGAGAGAGAGAGAGAGAGAGAGAGAGAGAGAGAGAGAGAGAGAGAGAGAGGGAGGGAGGGACAAAGGAAGAGAAGAAGGGAGGAAGAGAGAGAGAAAGGGAGGGAGAGAGAAGGGGGAAGGGAAAGAGACAGAAAAATGGAGGGAAAGAGAAGAAGGGAGAGACAGAGAGAGAGAGGAAGGGAGCCAGAAAGAGAGACAGAAAGATAGAAAGAGAGGAAAGGAGGGAGGGAGGGAGGGAGGGAGGGAAGGGAGAGAGAGAGAGAGAGAGAGAGAGAGAGAGAGAGAGAGAGAGAGAGAGAGAGAGAGAGAGGAGAGAGAGAGAGAGAGAGAGAGAGAGAGAGAGAGAGAAATTTGCAGTATAACTTGTTAAAAGGAATAGGTTAAATTATATCAACCTCATTTGCCCAGAGAAGTGATTCACTCACTTTAATTCCATCTTGGCTTGAGTGTTAGATTTGCTTCTGGTGACATTACTAATTAAGGTTGCTATACTTTATGCTCATGATTGCTCTTATGTGGGGCTTTATGTTTTTAAAGTCAAAGGTATGCTACAAAATGTCACCTAAGCCATGTCCCTTTTATGCCTGGTTGGGCAAATAATTCCCATCTGCTTTTTGTCGAAAAATTCAGGGGAGAGCCAAAGTCTCTTTGGATCTTGGAAAGCCATATATTCAGAAAATAAATTGCAGATGGTAAAGCCACGAGATGGAGGAAGTTTCATTTCTCTCGAGTTTTGCCATATGAGAACTCCATCTTGACTTCCACCGATGCCTTATTTTGTTTGTTTGAAAATGTCAAATGAAAGTGAAAACTAACAACACCTGTAAGACTGCTCTGCATTCGACTTGAGTATTGTAATAAAATGGGCAGGGATTCAGCTTTACTTTAGGCTCTGCAGTTCTATAGGAAATAGAGCCTTAAGAAATTTACAAAATGGGGACACTGCTTCATGGATGTACCAGGGATCCCTAAGAGGTCTTTTTTTTTTTTTTTTTTTTTTTTGCCCAAGTCTGCCTTTTTTTTTCCTATGAGTGAAAAATATAAAAGGGAAGGGAAATTGAGGGAGTTTTAGAGTGTGATCAATCAGACTTTTATTAAATGCCTCCTGTGATCTAGCAAACAATAAGACCATGTTTCCAGGAAAAAGAAGGCAAAATAGTCCTTTTTTGCTTTGCCCTAGTCCAAGTCCGTCTTGTGGCATGTTCTTCCAGATAAGTGGAAAGACGTGAATAAGCTAGAAATTATACACGATAGCACAACCAGGAAGGTGAAGAGTCTGAGAAGCACTCTATAGAAGAATGAGTTAAGCATTTGTCGGGGGACATGAAAGCTGTCCAAGATTTTGAGGAATTGTTTTGGGGAAGGGTGATTAGAATTGGTTCATTCTCCTGCCTCTGGCCAACCAAGGAGCCATGTGTATAGTCTTAAAGAGGCAGAGGAGGGAGTGCTGGCCCTGGAGCCCCAGGAATGGAGGGGCAAGCTTTGCTTTTCAGTGGAGATCTTCAGCAAAACCAAGAACATCACTCATGGGTGAGGCTATAAATGGGCACTGTGACTCACAGAGGGAGCATAGTGGCGAGCTCTGTGGTTACTTCCAAGTATCGGAGTCTAGGGTATCACATCAGGCCTATGTGGACCTTAAAAAAGCTGCAGTTTTTTTGTTTCTTTTTTTTTAATAGTGAGAGAGACAACAAATGCCTCTTTGGTCAAGGCAGGCTATGAAGCTTTTCACTTGAGGCAATAGTATACCGTGTCTCTCTCCTAAGTGATAAGTGATCGCCTCCTTCGCTTCATCCATTCTTATGAAATGTTGACCATTGATCATTCATTCTAGCCCATGGTAAAACACTTTCTGTTCTGTGTTGTAGATAAGATGAATGTGCCCATCACTAGTGACCATCCTTCATTGCCCAAGCATCCTATTGTAGAGACAGAAAACTAGAAATGGAAACAAGCTCGTCTGGTCCTTTCTTTGGATATTTTTTTTTTTGAGGGGAAGGAGTGGAATCATAGTTTTATTTCTGTAGAGAGTGAGCAGTACAGAAGGGCCACTTCCCAGGAGCTTAGTGATTTAGTTTCACAGGTCATGAGGTTGTGGGGGCTTACCCCTGGTCACAATACCCGCATCCACATAGGTGGGACTGAATCAAGATCTTCTGAACCCTGAACTGGTCTTGGATGTCGTTCCAAGCTGTGTCTCTCTTAGGTCCTTCCACATGGATAATGTCAGGTAGCCCCCATCCTTCACCCAGATATTTTTACAAGTGAAAAATCTCAGGCTCTGGGAGTTTGGGAGACTAGTCTAAGGATGCAGGGCTAATTAGATGGCATTTACCGTAGGTCCCCCAACTCCAAAAGCAGCATACTGTCTATGAAAATTATTTTCCCAGTAACATCACTGAGGGAAGGATGCCCAAAACCAGACAACACGCACATCACCACAGCCCTTCTCGTGGGCTTCCCTGATTCCCTAACAGTACAGCTCCCCACCACATGAACTGACCTGATTACCACTTTTGTCCCAGGGATCCCAGACTGCAGTATACCTTGCTACTTCTCACAGTCTCGGGGACACCCCAGCAGGTTTTGTTTACTCGTGGCAGGAGCTCCAATGTGTATTCTCCAGCTTCTTCAAAAATGCTGTCTCCTACCTCTTGTTTCTTTGTAATTCCTCTATAATTTGTTCTATTTAAAAAACACCTCTTATTTGAGAAAAGTATTAGACTTGGAAAGGAATGGAAATCTGACATTGCCCCACATTTACAAATGAGGCTCAGAATGATTCAGTTCTCCCCAGGGGTACAAAAGGTGAATGAGGAAGGGAGCCAAGAATAGCATCTCTCCAGGACTTCTGTAATGTTTGAAAAAGACGGAGCATTTCACTCCTCTGCTTCCTCCGGCTATTATTGATGCAAGACACCGTCTCTCTCTGTCATCCAGCGGACAGGTAGGCTGGAGAAGCTGGCCCACACTGAGGGATCTGAAAGCAAGATGGATCCAGGGCCAGGGAGTGAAACATTTAAACTGGCGTTTCTCAACCTTTCTTCCAGAGAGAGATATGTCAGGTCCACTGACATTCAGAGATGAGGTGAAAATGTCTGTGGAGGGGAGAGTTTGGGCGTTTGTGTCTATGAGTCTGTGTGTATGAGTGTGTGTACATGCATGCATGTATGTGTATATTTGTGTGTGCAATTGTGCATGGATGTGTTTATTCATATATGAACACATGTGCATTTGTACACTGTGTATACATCTGTGTTTGAGTTTAGATACATGTGCATGTTTGTATGTTTATATGTATATGAAATCATATATATACATATATACATACATACATATATACACATACATATATACATACATATATATACATATATACATACATATATATACATACATATATATATATACATATATACATACATATATATGTATATGTGTATATATATATATGTACATGTATATATATGTGTATATATATGTACATGTATATATATGTATGTGTATATACATACATATATATACATATATATGCGTGTGCATGTGTATGTGTGTGTGTGTGATTTCCCCTTCATCAGGGATGTGGTGGGGGAATCATTTTCCTTTTTCTTTCTTCCCTTCTTTCAGAAACATTTTCTCAGAATAATGTTACCATAAACACTTGATTATTACTAGAGCAACATTCTCCATTCACCTCATAAATATGTTGGTGTTTTGAGTGTAGGATTCTCTTCTACATGTGGTTACTTGAATATTTAAAGAGACACAGTTCATTTTCTTTCCCCATATTGGAGCCAGACCTTGTATGGACCCAAATGACGGACCTAACGCCTTGCACAGCTCTCTGGCTCCACGCCCCAGTGGCCTCGGCCTCCCGGTAGTGGGACTATGGCTGTGAGCCCCACATACGGCTTGTTTTTATTTGTTTGACAGGTTATTTGACCTGTATGACCTCATCATGCAACAGTCAAGATGCTTGCTGGGAGGGGAGTGCTTCGCTGACTTGGCTGTTAACATTTTAGGAAAAGTGGGGAATGTTCTGCAGGAACCAGCCCCTTCTCACTGTGATAGTGAAGGCCTTCTGAGCATTTCTGGCCAGGCAGGTTACCCTTCCCCTTCCTTGTGCCCCCATTTGACCCGGAACCAGACTGAAGTTTCCCCTTTGATGAGACTCCCCAGTACAATCACTACTGTTAGTAGCCCGCCCTATGCTATGGAGCCATCTTAAGCATCCCTGTCATCCACCTCAGGGTCTGGTGTAAAAACTGAAAATCAAAACACTTTTTTCCTTATATAGCATGTCATTGTCCTTGGTGAAAGCCATTGCAAAGGCTTTTCCCATTCCTGAAATATATTCCTTCTTGTCATAGAATCTCTCGCTTTTATTTTCAAGAAAGTCACTATTTTCTTCAAGATGCCTTTTGTTGTCCCTGCCCTCTACCCCACCCCAGTCACCAGTGACTTTACTTCCTGGGACCTTGTAATTATTGTGACTTTATATGTATTTATTGAAGAGCAGAGGATCAAAGTTCATGCTGACAAGGACCTTTTAGGTGACTTAGGTGAATTTACAGCTGGGCTACCTGAGGCTTAGCAAGGCCATGTCATTTGCCCAAGTCTAGAGATGGAGGATTTGCATTTGGATCATTCAATTCTAACAACACACCTTGCTGATCACATTATGTTGACCCAGGGTAGCTTTACCATTGTCCGTGCAAATTTCTGTGGCTAAATTGACCCTCCTGTCTAACTCAGTCACTCTTTAAAATGGGGTGCTGATATCTGTCTTGAGGAAAGAGAAGTAGAAAACAGCCATTAGTAGAGAAATTTCCATTTCTGAGTGCTGGAAAGCTTTTTATTTTCAAAACACAGATAATTTTCAGCATTCACTCTTGGAAAACTTTGTGTTCCAAATTTTTTCTCCCTTATTTTCCCCCGTCTTCTCCCACAGATAGAAAGTAATCCAATGTATATTAAAGTCGGCTATCCTGCTATACATATTTCCATATGTACAAGAAAAATCAGTTCAAAAAGAAAAAAAAATGAGAAAGAAAACAAAGTGCAAACATACAACAATAAAGAAGTGAAAATACTATACTCTGATCCATATTCAGTACCCATAGATCTCTCTCTCTCCATCACAAAACCATTGAAACTGGGCAGAATCATCTCATTGTTGAAAAGAGCCACATCCATCAGAATTGATCATCGTATAATCTTCTTGTTGCCCTGTTCAATGATCTCCTGATTCTGCTCATTGCTCAAGCATCAGTTCATGTAATTCTCCCCAGGCCTTTCTGAAATAATGCTGCTACTGCTGACCATTTCATATAGAACAATAATATTCCATAACTTATTCAGCCATTTCCCAATTTATGGGCAAATATTCAATCTCCAGTTACTTTCAACTACAAAAAAAGGTCTGCTACAAATATTTTTGTGCATGTGGGTCCTTTCCCCTTCTCCTGGAGTTTTAAAACCAGAAAAAATAGTGTATTTTAAATTATTCTATGTAGACAGAAAAAGTTTGCTTTGAACCACGCTGACATAATGAGGAGAGGACCAGTTACATAGTCAAAAAGACCTGGCTGTGAATCTTACCTGTGACACAGGTGCCCCCTGTTATGTAATTTGACTTCTTGATACCTCAGACAATTCTGTAAAGCTCTAAGCTGTGAAGTAGGAGCAGATCTACACAGGAAGAGCTTCCTAGGGATCTAAACTGAAGAAGTCAATGGTATTCTCTTCATCACTTGCCCTCAAGAGAAGAGCAAAAGTCTCAAAATAAAAGGTCTATGGTTCTTGATCTCCAAAGCAGACAGATTGAATATTGCTCAGTGGGCACTGAAAAGACAATGGCTATGAAGATTGAGTATTGTCAGTGGGCACTGAAAAGACAATGGCTATGAACAGACTACAATACTTAGCCAATAAGTGGTTACAAAGTGACAGCCCTTTTGTAGAGAAGAAACTGGAAACTGAGTGGATGCCCATCAGTTGGAGAATGACTGAATAAATTATGGTATATGAATGTGAGAGGAATATTAGTGTTCTGTAAGAAATGACCAGCAGGATGATTTCAGAGGGGCCAGGAGAGACTTGCGTGAACTGAGGCTGAGAGAAATGAGCATTGTACATGGCAACAACAAGATTATATGAAGATCAACACTGATGGACGTCGCCCTCTTTAACAATGAGGTGATTCAGGTCAGTTCCAATGATTTTATGATGAAGAGAGCCATGTACATCCAAAAAGAAAACTGTGGGAACTGATTGTAGATCACAACATAGTATTTTCCCTCTTTTTGTTGTTGTTTGATTACATTTTATTTTCTTTTTGATTTGATTTTTCTTGTACAGCAAGATAATTTCATAAATTTTATTAAAAAATATAAATAATATGCACATATTGGATTTAACATATATTTTTACCATATTTAACATATATTGGTTTCTTTGCTATCTAGGGAAGGAGATGGGAAATGGGGGGGGGAATTGAAACAGAAGCTTTTGCAAGAGTCAATATTGAAAAATTATCCATGTATATCTTTTGAAAATTAAAACGCTTTAATAAAAAAAAATGAAGAAAAAACAAAGATGAATTGAAGTAAAAATGCCATCAAAGACATGCTTAATGCAAAAAAGAAGAATAAAATAGCAGTGCCTTTTTAGCTCCACTGGTGTTCTCATAAAGTACAGATAAAGAAATCAACATCAATGAAGAGAGCATTTACATTATAGACTTATTTGAATACGGCCTTTAGCTACAGGGTTATTTATCAGGTTGAGTAGCTTTTTAGCAAACTACATAAAATTCCATTTATATATCATTTTCCATATTAAAAGATAGAATCAAAACTTAGAATTGAGAACATAGACTTGCATACTTAATCATTGTCTGCTCTGAAAATCTCTCTTTGAAATGTTCCTTCTAAAATGGGCACCAGTTAGGAGTGAGACAGAAAACTCAAGTTAAGTACTGTGAGAGAATAACAACATTTAAAGCATACCATAAATGAGGATAAAAAAGGAAAATAATTATCATTAGCAATATAGTTAATGTTATTATTATTATTAAATGTATTCTCTTATTTTATTATCGTTGCTCATTTTGTTAATATTAAGCTCTTATAACCAATATTTCTCCACTGATATTGAACAAAAATGACCAAGATGATTCCATCAAATAATCAAAGAAGACATATAGCTTCTATTTTGTTGGTAATTTGCAGTCTTCTTTAAGACAAGAAAGACTGTTTTCACAAACAAGGAGGGGCAGATGCTGTCTAGGAACAACTATGTTTTTTATGAGATTTACAGGCTTGTGGATCAGCATTTTATTACTTCAATATGTTTTTAACTTTCCCATTATGTAATAAACTAGCAAGATTATTTCTCTTTAATATAAAAAGTGAAAATTATTTTTTTAAATTAAGATTATACTTTCTTCATCAAAAAGAAATTTTAAATTTTTGTTGAAGAAAAAAAAATCTCCAGTTTGAAGGATATTATTCTAAAGATTTCCTCCAAATTTTCCTAATTGTAAAAATTTCCTCCAAATTTTCCTAATGGTGTAGAGATAACTCTCTGTTCTAGAAGGCCATGACAGTGGATTTAAAATTCTAGAAAATGTTGAGCATTGAGGCACATATATGTTTGTAATCCCTGCTACTGGAAAAGCTGAAATTGGTGAAACTTTTAGTCTTGGAAACTCCAAGCTGGAGTATCTGATGCTATCAAGCATCTGTGTTAGCTGTGACAAAAATACACTCAACTAGAATTCCCAATTGGAGTCACTTGAGTGGCTTAAGGTGGGACCAAACTTGGCAGTGCTAGAAACATTGCAGGTCAAAGTCCTTGTGCTTATCAGCAGTGACATTGAGTCTCTCCCTTTTAGCTTAGATAAGACAGAGAGACCCAGTCTCAGGGAGAAAAATAATAATCATACAAAGTCTGTGTGTTGCTATGGACCTGATAAAATTTCATTACCATTAGGGCCACTTTTACTCATTTGAAGAAGTTCATCAACAGGCTACCCAAAACATTGTTTTTTTTCCTTATTTATCTATTGATTAATTTATTTGGGAATAAGTAATAATAATAATAATAGTTAATATTTACATAGAATTTTAAAATTTATAAAGAACTTTAGAAATACTATCTCACTTGGTCTTCACATCAGTCCTGAAATGTACTATTATTATCTCCATTTTAAGATGAGAAAATGGAAACAAACAGAAGCTAAGTTACTTAGTCAGAGTCAAGCATCTATTAAATGCCTGAGGTTGGATTTGAACTCAGCCTTTGTGATTTCAGTTGTTATGGCCTGTCCACTTTGTCACCTAGCTGTCTCCTAATAATTCATAGCATAGTATTGATCTCAGGTTATAAAATTGCTTCACAGACAAGAATTGTATCGTCATTATCACCTGGTAGTTAAATTTACCTTCCTTCTCCAATTTACAAGTGGCAAAGCTGATGCAAAGGTGGAGTGATTTGTGCACAGTTCCAGAGCTGGTTTCTGATGACAAATTTGAATTCAGATCTTCCCAACTCTAAGCACAGTGATCTCTTCACTCTGCTATCTAGCTGCCTGTTTTTAGTGAGGGAGGAGATTGTTTAATGAAGGTGTATTTTATCTATGGAAAAGAGATAATAGTGATGGGGGAATACCCAGCAAGAAGGGTAAAGAGACTTTCAATTGAGGAATGTTCTGGGCTATGATGTCCTTTGGTCGAGGAATAGGTTCGTGAAGGAAATCACAGCTTCTTGAAATATATAGAAATAAATAGGATCCTGGGACCATAAATGTTTTTCTATTGAACCACTAACACATGAAATATTTAGGAATTCAAAAACTCCCCTAGAAAGTGAATGGCAAGAAACAAATTCTAAAGCAGAATTTTGGAGATGGGAATTCTTTGAAGCAAATTATGGAATAATTATTCATGCAGAACGACGGGTGGATATTGATTCAGTTTTAGCATTTTCAATCTATTTAAACTGATCCTCTATCCAATAGAACAAGCTTCTGATTATTTAAAACTGTCTGCTTCAAGAAGTTAATTTCCAGCGTGCCTCACTCATCACAATGTGTTTTCCCTAAACCCATCACAGGCTTTACAAATAGACAACTGCAAGTGTGCATACTGAAATGTTTAGTTCCCCCCCCCCAGTTCCTCTCCCACTTTGATCCAAAAAAGTAAATATCCTAAAAGCTCTAGAACCATCCATCTAATGTTAATTAAGGACCTACTATGTATAATCTAAAAAAAGTAAATATCCTAAAAGCTCTAGAACCATCCATCTAATGTTAATTAAGGACCTACTATGTATAATCTAAAAAAAAGTAAATATCCTAAAAGCTCTAGAACCATACATCTAATGTTAAGGACCTACTATGTATAATCTTAAAAAAGTAAATATCCTAAAAGCTCTAGAACCATCCATCTAATGTTAATTAAGGACCTACTATGTATAATCTAAAAAAAGTAAATATCCTAAAAGCTCTAGAACCATCCATCTAATGTTAATTAAGGACCTACTATGTATAATCTAAAAAAAGTAAATATCCTAAAAGCTCTAGAACCATCCATCTAATGTTAATTAAGGACCTACTATGTATAAGGCACCAGTCCGATGGCTGAGGTTACAAAAAGAGGGGGAAAAGACAAAGCATTCACTCTTTTTTCTACATCAAATTCAGAACATGAAATTATGTCTTAAAAAATGCCAGAGTGCCAGTTCATACGTGTCTGGCGTTCACACACGTTTGAGTCTGAGTCTCCTGAAGCTCTTACTTCAAATGTTAGGGTGTTTGGAACACTAAAGGTAGAGTTGGGAAAAGTTGGGGGGAAATCTTGCCCATTATATGTACTAGCTATATTACCATGGCAAGTCACTGATTGTCTCTCAGACTTAGTCTTCTCCTTTCTGGATAATGGAAATGCTTATCTCAAGGATTTTTTGCGGGGGAGCTTCCAATGTATGAATTCCAGTAAAATAATTTACAAACTTCAGAAATATTTATTAATGTTGATTTTATCAGGGAGTAAAGTTGGAAAATTGTATCATCCCCATTTTGGGCCTCGACTGACTTATCCATGATTGGTTAAAAAAAAAAAAAAAAAAGTAACAATGGCAGAGCTAATATTTGAGGCAAATCTCCTGACTCTAAAGTTCAGCAACTATTATAATGTCCCTTCCAGATATCATGGACTCAGAAGGCATCTTAAATATCAACTAAGCCAGGCTCCTTACTTATAACTGGGTAAACTGAGGCCAAATCCAACCTCAGCCACAACTGTGTGACCCTGGCCAAGTAAGTTAACTCTATTTGTCTCAGTTTCCTCATCTGCAAAATGATCTGGTAAAGAAAATGGCAAACTGCTCCAGAATCTCTGCCAAGAAAACCCAGAATGGGGTTGTGAAGAATCAGATACACCTGTAATGGTTGAACAACAAACAAACACACTAAGCCCAATTCTGTTGAAATACAATCCTGAACATTGTACAATTGGTAATTGGAGATTTGAACTCCGGATTTCTGATCCTAGAATGACTATTCACACACCTACCCCGTGATATGACCATCACCACCAGATGAAGCTGATTTTAAATAAAGTGGCTTTTGAAATGAAAAATTCAAAATGATAATTATTGAGTTTAACCCATCCTACACTCAGAATCGGTTGCCAAAGTGTGTCAGTGGACAATGTGAAGGAAAACTGGAAAAGTTGGAAAGAGTCCATCTCATCCTTGAAAATGAACAAAGCCTAAGGCAAGCAGAGATATTATGCCTTGAGCAGCCAGTTCTTAAAAATGGATGTCAGCCATCCATCCCATGTCTTCAATAGATGAAAAGCTTTCACCTTTTTTTATAGGACGCATATGTTTTGCTGTTCCATTGCTTCTCAATAAAATAAGCAACCCAGTTCAGTGGACCAGCTTGGCGTAATTATGCATCATCGACAATATTTCTCGTTACAGTGGACATCCTAAATGACAAACTTGAGCCCAGATTAGGACAATCACTCATTGTAAAAACCACAGTTCCAGCAGGATTTGGAGCCAATAAATTGTCTGTAAATTGTGTTACCTTATCTCCAAAGTCTTCCAAATTGAATAATTCGCCCTTCTCAAAATTGGAGGAGACAACTAGTCTATTTTTTTTTCCTCCCAGGGTAAGAACTGGGAACAGTGCTAAAATATGCACGTTAACTGTTGCTTGGTGCTCCAAGTATGACAAGATATGCGGCTCATCTTTCCATAAAATCAAAATGCAGCACCGACTGTGGGATTTTTTAACAGACGGTTTGAGCTGAACTCTCATTAAGAGTAATGGAAATTGAACATATACAGATACTGTTACACCACAACAAAATTTCAATCTCTAATACACAGTAGATTACAGAACATGAAAGATTCATGAGTAGAGCTTAGATCCCCAAATTAAAAGGTATGTAATTTGGCTTCCAAATCAAATTGGTCTTTCTCCTGTTTGCAGAACATGCAGTTTCCTCACTGAATTTTGCTGCAAGGATATACATCATTTCTCTACTTTTTAGACAGCCTGCTGGGGAACATGGAAGGAGCTTTGAATTGCTTTTGGGCTACCAAGAGTGATGGGATAAATATATAGAAACAGAAGTTCTTTGCAGGTGATCTAGCAAGATCCCTCATCCTACGGTATAGTGAGGTGACATCCTACCCGATAGTCAGGAAGCCAGAATTGGAGTCTCAGATTGTAATTTTCTACAAGGTCACCTTGAGGAAACCCCTTTTTTCAAAATAGCCTCCATATGTTCATCTCTAAAATGGGAGTGATAATATTTTTTTTGCTGCTAGATTCTGTTGTGAAGTATGATTCCCATTCAAGCTACAATTGCATAATTCTTGATGTCCAGGTTTAGAAAGCACTATTCAGTGTGAATCAACTCTGTCTATATGAATTCTTCTGATTGAATTATATGTTTTTATATGATGATGCATTCTGGAAAATCAAAGTGTGAGTTCTCTAGGAAGTTAGAGTGGAGTACTGAAAAAACAAGACTCAAAACTCCTGGGTTTCAGTCCTAGATCCATTTTTAGCTATGTGATTTATTTGATTCAAAATCTATTTTTTTCTCATCAGTAAAATAGGAATAATCTTATCATTTTATACCTCACAGGCCGATTCCGGGGATTCAATGAGATAAAGATAGAGGCAAAATTGCTTTCTCACCTCTAACTACTATAGAAATGTCAAGGATCAAACTGTTAGGGTCATCAGGAACCACCTAATCTGATCTGTTCCCCAGAAATCTTTTTCAGATGACTTGCTCAAAGTCACACAGGTAGCATCAGAATATCTGAACCTTGGTGCTCAGATTCCAAAGCTTGTGCTTTTTTTTTTTCCTGAAACAGGACTTTCCTTATGTAAGGACAGATTGACCTCCACATGAAATAGACTAGGGAACCGTTGTATTTTAAAGCATCCTATGCTGCATCTTTTAGTAAAGGGAGGCAAATTCATGTAATAAACACAAATCACTATATAAATGTGCAGCGTGATCATCCATTCATTTATCTGTCTGATCATCTGAGCTGTCATATATCTGTTATTTTAAAGTAGGTCCTATCTTCCATATAAATCATGCTCTTCTCAAATGTGAATCCTTGACTAAAGTTATTTATTGCACAGCTTAAAAGTAGTGAATAGCATTGAACTTGGAATCAGGAAAACCAAGTTCAAATTCTTCCTTAGATACTTAAAACATGATCTTGGACACATCATTTCATTTCTCTGCTCTGCAATTTCTAAATCTGTAAAGTCAGCTTTTGTTCTTCAGGCCATCTTAGATTTTTTTCTTGTTTTAAATCTATGATTTTATTTCATAGCTAAAGGGAAATGGGCAAAATTTTCCTGTGCTAAACTAGTGACACTGGCCATGGAATGGATTGAATGTACTGAAGATGTGAACAAAGACCGAAAGTCGGTGAAATGCTGAATTCAGGGACATCTGAATGAGGCAGGTCAAGAGCTTATAGTGTCCTTAGACTGGAAGCACCTGAATGAGGCAGATCAGGAGCCTATAGTGTCCTTAGACTGGAAGTTTCTAAATGTTAACTGGTTCCCTGCTGGACTAACTGCCTCCCACTGACTGTGCCTGAATCTCTTTTGTCAGTCACAAATTATTGTCTCCATGATAATGTCTGCCTTTATCAAATGAGCAAAATATTCTCCCAAAACTGATTGAAAGCTCACTTTCAACCAGAAGATTACATGATGGATTCAGTGAGATTTTTGAGCTTTGTGATTACTTGGGAATGAGAAGGGACCTTCAACTCCATCCATATATTGTGATTGTGGGATTTATGTGTGCATTTATAGGAAGATTACACAGAGAGTGCAGGGCCACAGAGTAACTATTTTAATTTGATTTCTTTCTTTCTTTTTTTTTCCTTTTCAAATTTGGGCCCCAAGATGAATGGGAGATTAAGCATAGAATGAATGGAAGATCCAGTGATGCAGAAAGATATCCCATTGGAAGCTGTGGTTCAGGCTGAATTGGGCAGCAGCAAAATGTATACGATTCTAATGTCTGTGATCTCGACCCTCAGTTTATTCATCTATCAATGGGGGCAATCTCACTAGAAGAGCTCTTCCAGCCTGAAATGTATGATGGCACATAACTCATTTTTATGCCTTTAAAATGTATATACTATGATACTTTGGTACTTCTTTTGATTGTATTCTTTTCATGATGGAAACAAAAGGATGGAGTTCATTGATGAATCTTAATGTCTCTTCCATATCAAAACCTACATCCCCATCATTACCAACACCAAATAGGAGGAATCTGGATTTGGAATTCTGCATCATCTCAGATCTTTAAGCTCCATGACTTGGAATGAGTCATTAAACTTTTTTTATTTTTTTCCTCTCCCCCATGGAGACAATAACCACATCTCCATTTCCTTATTCCCTGGGCTGCTGCAAACATCACGTGAAATTATGGCTAGAAATAGTCATTGTAAAATGAAAGGCATTGTTATCAACATAGGAAACAAGATCCTGCTTTCTACAGACTAATTTAAATAATATCCTTTTTTCTTTTTTTTTTAATGGATATTTTAGCCATTTGGTTGCCTGAAAAAATAGATGCTTTCTTGGTAGAATATTTATATAAAACCCATCATCTAAAATAATAAAAACGCCTGTGTGGGAACACCAGTGATAAAAGAAAGGGGCCAGCTTAGAGGAAGCCACTCACTGATAGCACCTTCACCAAGGTTTGATCTTAGCTTGCTGAATGAATGATAGGAGGCCCAGTAACTGAGCATATCCATAGATTGCTTGTTGAGCTAGAGTTTATCTCACTTTGGTTATTGGTGTAGCTAAGCCTTGAATGGGAAGGAGTCTTAACCCAGCTCTATTCAGAGAGAGATTAGAGGCTTCTCTTTTCAGGGTAACTGTTCCAGGATTGATATTTGAAGAGTTTATTTTTAATAACTAACAAGAAAAACGGCAAAATCCAACATGTTCTTTCCAAAAGATCAGGCAGGTATTGCAAACTGGGAGAATAGACTTCTGATTTGAGTCCATGTTTTAATCAACTGGCCATTCCCTTTTGTCCTTTGGTGAACAGAAGCCTATACAGCTATCTAAAGGAAGGAGCTCGTGACTTAACCTCATAAATATTTTCTTTTTTCAATACAGAGAAATTTAGAAAATTCAGTTCTTGAATTATTCTTAAAACTGAAATTGAGTCTGTAAAGCAGTTTCATCTCCTGTTATCAGGAAACATTATCTTGCAGGATGGAGGATTGTGAAAATCATATTAAATCGAACACTTAGGAGACACTGCATCTTAAGAGGAAGCTCTCTCAATTTAAACCTTTTTGGAAATAAAGTAAGCAGTGCTAAATCGGCTCCAAGACCAAAGCATCCCAAATTCCTCTTCCATGGCAGGCTGGGAGTAAGGGAGCTCCTCTCTCTCCCTGCATAACCTCCCAAAGTCTAGGTAAGAGTTAGGCTTTATGAGCCATCGTGCCTTATCTCCAAGCTTTCATTGTTATATGTGAAAAAATCCCCATATTATTTTCTAAACCAAACCACATCTGGAAAAATGAAAAAATTTCTAAAGAAAATTATGTTGGTTATTTGGGGGGGGGTTATATATATATATATATATAACCCCCCCAAATATATATATTTTTTTTAATTTAAAAGAAAATCCCTCATGAATAGTTCTATGTTCTAGTGAGAGTTCAAGACCAAGGTAGAAGTTTCATTTTGTGCCGCAGTTACACAGGAGTCTAGATTTTGACATGAAAAAAGGACTTTATGGGTCATTTAATTCAGTGCTCTTGTTTTATAGATGTGAAAATTGAGTCTTGGAAAGATGAAATGTCATTGTAAAATCACAATTTAGAGTTAGATGGACCATAGAGGTCATGGAGATCAATTTCTTTATTTTTTAAGAAGTAGGAAACTGAGGTTAAGAGAAATCAAGTGATTTATACAAAGATAGAAGGAATATAAATATCACAAACGTGAAGATAGTGCTTTATGCTTTGCAAAGTGCTTCACTAAAATAGATTATTCCATAATAACTGTTTGCGGTTGATGCTATTATTATCCCCATTTTCTCTATGAGGAAACTAAGGTTCCATAAAAGATTTGTCCAGAATAGTACAGTTGGTAAGTCACCTGGGGTGGTAGTCAAACATAGGACTCAGTGACTCCATTCGTGATCCAGCCCACTAGCTTTCTAAGGAAGCAGCAGATTGAAAGCAGACTTTAATTCCAGAATCGTTGCGCCCTTCTGTACCACTCTGCTTCCCATCTTCTATCTTGGAGCTATTGCTCAGTGCTTTCCTCAAACTCTGACTCTTCCTTTCCCCATTTTTCTTCCTCAACTTCTGATTCCTACCACTACCGACTGATGAACCTCGAATGCACCCCAATATATGTCCAACATGTTCCTTCTCTTGCATTTCTGGTACTTAAAGAAGTGGGTTCTGTTCACATTAATGCCATTCCAGTGGTCTTCTCAGATCTCATCCATGGAAGTCACTTTGCCCACCTTAAAGAGCTAGATGTTAGATATTATTACGGCTACTTCAGTGGATTTGTAATTTCATTCATATGGGCATTCACCCATTTCCCTTATAATTTGACATAGCATATAGCCCAAACATACACAAATCCCTGGATTTCTCTCAACAAGGATGGCATTGATATGAATGGATCACTGGCTCTCACAAAATTTCTGTTCGTTGATTTCAAGTTGGACATCTTCCACGTATAGGACATCGTCACATTCAGTCTCCTTCCTCATCTGTAGCATATTGCAAAAAAAAGCTCTCTTCATCCTGCATCTTCTCATTTTTTGGGTAATGCTCAAATCACCTGCCTAGTTCAGCAGAGAAAATATATTTAATATTAAAAGCCCATAGGAGACACAATATTTATTGATTTACATTCCTCTGTGCACAATGTAGAAAATGAAAAGTGACTATAGCACCTATTCTAGGATCTGGCAGTATCTAAGATGCTCGAATGGATTTGTGATCCCATTAGTTTAGTAGTTCCCTCCAAAATGAGGTGTTGGAGTGGGAGTTTATGTCATACACTTAGTGGAGGCTGCTGGTATTCATCCTTTGTTCTTAAAGGGGACCATTATCCTCACAAGGGCGATGTCTTAACTTCTTAAGAAATACATGTCCCATTGAAGAGGGGATGGCTTGTGTGGGGGCAATATTGGGATCTTCTCTTTTTGAGGGTCTTTATATAGAAAATGAATATGTATACTGGGGTGGAGATGCCTTTATGGATCTTATAAACTGGACACTAATCTTCTTTCCAATGCTAATGTGTGTGATTCTGTGAAGGGAATTTGTTCTATAATTTCCGGTTTATTAGAATGATAGGTGGTTGATAGAGAGTGCTTTCTTTAGGACTGACTCCCCATTAGGAAAAAAAAAATACATTTGAAATTGATGTACTTCAATAAAGGGAATTGTCCTAAGATATTGTACAAGCCAATTCATCACCCAAGGCCCCAATTTCTTCATCTGTCAAATGAGCAAATTGGACTAGATACCTTCCAGGATACCTTTCAGGGTCCCCATGATCTGAGCAGTTGAAAATTCTTTAATCTTGATAGTCTTTTTGATAAACATTCATTATTTCTATTTAGGACGGCTCGTCCGTGCTATGGTCCATAGAATGCCAAACCTAGAGTTGGGAAGATTCATTTTCTAGTTTCAAATCTAAACTCAAATACTTCCCAGCTATATGACCAAGACTTACTGTTTAACCCTGTTTGCCTCAGTTACCTACATGTGTAAGATGAGCTGGAGAAGGAAATAACAAAGCATTCTGGTATCATGGGCAAGGAAATTCCTAAGGAAGCCATAGAGAATCTGAAACACCTGAAAAATGACAACTACAACTACAACAAAATTTGTTTTTCTTCTTTTCTGCTCGCTTTATGTTTGCTAAAGTACTTTTTGGTACAGGAAGTGGACTGTCTTTTTTGTTTTGTTTTGTTTTTGTTCTTTTCTTTTTTATTTGGTTTGGGATAAACATGCTGGGAAATCATAGAAATGACTTTCATACCAACTATCCTAGAGCTGGACTTGTTGAAAAGGAGCACTCATATTCATTGTTCAAAGTAAGTTCAGTTCCAGTCAAATCCCAGGACTTGATTAAAAAAAAAAAAAAAAAAAAAAAAAAAAAAAAAAAAAAAAAAAGCTTTCTGCTAAAATAATTACCAGAGATCAACTATCTCTGGGACAGTGAATGATATCCTCACTGAGTCTATAGCCATACATGTCTCATTGATACGGCAAGTTTAGGTCTTCTCATTCCAGGAGACAGAGAGAAAGAGGGGAAAGGGAATGAAAGAGAAGAGAGAGCAAGAGACAGAGAGACAGAGTAAGAGAGAAAAAGAAAGAGACAGAGAGATAGAGAGAAAGAAAGAGACAGAGAGATAGAGAGAAAGAAAGAGAGAGAGGAGGAAGGAAGGAAGAGGAAGAGAGAAAGGGAAGGAAGAAAAGAGGGAGGAAAAGGTAGAAAGAAAAGGAGAAGAAGAGAGAGAAGAATGGAGGGAGGGAGAAAAGAGGGAGAAAGGAGAGAGAGAGGGAAAGGGGGAAAGAGAGATAGGAGGAGAGAAGGAAGAAAGGAAGGAGGGAGAAAGGGAAGGAGTGGAGGGGGAGAAAGAGAAAGAGAGACAGAGACAGAGAAGAAGGGAGGGAAAGGGAGGGGAGGGAGAAGGAATAAAAGCTGGTTAATTTCTCTTTAGCAAACATATTCTTTAAAGTGGTGGTTCTCTGCTTGTTTGTTTTCAAGCATAATCCCCTAACCATTACTTGAGAAAATTTCACTACAAATATCTATCTTGGATACTAGTCCAGAGTGAGAGAAATCAACATTCACCCATAAACCTTTCAGTCTCAGGTATTATACTCTACTTTTGAAGCCATATGGGTATATATATGTGTGTGTGTGTGTGTATACACATAAATATACATATACATATATATATATATATGTATTTATATACAGATACATATATTCATTATATATATACATATATAT
>NC_133620.1:1472262-1529762 GCF_048593235.1 Sminthopsis crassicaudata | reverse complement strand
TCATTAATATTTCACTGAGAGCTGCAATTCGGTGTTCCCTAAAATGGGGGATACATCTCCAGGACATGTGTGTGCATCCTCTGCATGACCTGCCAACAACCAGTCAGAAAGTACCTGTGATGTGCCAGGCACTGGACTAAGTGCTAGGGGTGGAAAAAGAGGGAAGAGAGAGTCCGTACCCTAGAGGAGCTCACAGTTTAATGGAGGAGAAATAGCATGCAGACTGCTATGTAATAACAAGATACATTTCTGATAAATTAAAGAGAATTGATGGGATTTTAGCTGGGAATTCAAGGCTGGCAGGAGACCTTGATGAGGAGGGAGAGCATTTGAGGGATTGAGGAGAGCCAGGGAAAGGCTTAGAAAATGGAGAGAAAGTATAAAAAAGCAAGGAGGCCATTATTCCAAAAATGCAGGCTAGGTAGAGGGGAGTAAAGTAGAAGAAGATTGAAAAGGTAGGAAAGGGCCAGATTATGAAGGGCTTTAAACAGCAAACAGAGGATTTAAAATTTGATCATGGAAAAGATGAGTCACCCAAGTTTATTGAATAAAGCAAATAATACGATCAGAACTGTTTAAAAAGAATAATTTCAGAGGCAGAGCAAATCCTAGTATTTTCAATGTCTAGGACACTGCCAGTGTACCTGATGTGAAATTAATATGAAATTCCCACAAGCAACGTCTTGTAGTAATGAATATCTGGGCCGCCTCTGTCAGTTTCAAGTTTACAGAGTTACCTGGGGCATTTAGAGATTAAATGACTTGCCCAGGATCACACAGCTGATATGTGTCATACACAGGTCCTGAATTCAGTCTTCTTGCTTAAAAGGCCAGCTCTCTGTCCATGGTGACACGTAAACACGTTTTCTACTAGCATATAGGTGTGTGTACATATATTTAGATGTTTTAGGCAAAATATATTTTCAAGGAACTGTGATTTCTTCAGTATATGGAGTTCCTGGGGAGAAATTCATGCTTCCAATACTGATCAATTCTCCTCCTAAGAGGCAGTCTTGGAGAAGTGCCCTGGGCAGTAAGGTATCGAATGCCAGTGTGTGGCAATTTGAGGACCATTCTTTCTCACTCTAGGGCACCTCAATTTCTACTTTAACATGACATATTAAATGAATACAGATTATTATTTTATAGGAATCCATTAGGATCTAGGCAAATCATTCAATATTTCAGGGCTCCCAATCAATTCTCCAAAACTTTAGGAAGTTTTAGGAGTTCTCAAGTCTAGTAAAGTCACGAGTCTAGAACAAATAGAGTATGTCAGATTTAGCACGTATTTCCTTTCCCTGAAATACATCAATCCTCCCCCATCTATATGGGACATTTTCCTTGTGACAATCTACCAGCATAAGACTCCTCCTCACCCTGTCCTCCAAAATTGGAACATTTTAGTAACTCATCTCTAATTTAGATTTGGAAAACTATCTGAATCCCCTAGGAGATTGTTTTCTGTCGAATTTTTCATTGTTAGGATTTGAATTCAGTACATCATAATTAGATCTACTGTCCATTAGCTCCTAATAGAATATGGAACCACGATTTATCATTTGAACAAAAGAAGAAAAGAATTTCTTCTGTGTTTGAAAACAAAGCACCTAAAACTTTTTTGTTCATGGTATACAAGAGGGTGACATATATGTGTTGTCTACTCGCTATGTAATCTTGTTAATTAGTTGATGTTGCCCTAGTGCTTTGAAGTAAGAAGTGGTACATATGTTGGGCATTATTATTGCTTAGGAAGGAATACAGCTCCCACAAATTGTATGTTCAAAAACAGCTTTCTAGTGCTTTGATCACCAGGGATAATTAGTGGGTAGTGTCCTCCTGTAAATTTGTAAATCAGAACTTTTCTGACTTACAATAAAATTTTTTGCTGAATACCGTGGAGAAGGAGGGGAAAATTAAATTAATGTAGCATTGGGCAAAAGAGGATTTTCTTTTTTTGCGTGTAGATAAAGAGAGGAAAATATGTCCAAGGGCAGTGTTTTAATTGTATGGGCAGCCTAGATGGAGAGCCAACAATGGAGCATATATCCAGCAGCACATGGCTAATGAGGCAATATGTGATTAGGGAGAGTGGAGAAATCCCAAGGAAGGGTTTTCAATTCTACCTTGTCACAGCAAGCCTATCACCGGCATCATTTAATCAGGTCCTCCCAGGTCCAAATAGTGGCCGAGTGTCTATTACCTGATAGATTAGGTGGGGTTTGCAGAACTGCCCTTCAGGTTTCGATTTTTAATTGCTTTCAGCCTTTATTATAGTAGGCTGTCTACTAGGATAGAAGGGAGAATGCCCTGAGGACACAGGTCAGTGGCTAGCATTCAGGCCTTGGGGTGGAGGAGACAGAGAAAGAGAGACTAGAGGCAGAGGATCAGTTATGGACCTTCAGAAGGAAGGTGAAGAACCCCACTGTCTCCAGCGATTCTTAGGGTGTCCCCGATGAGCCCGTTCCATCATGTGATATCCACCAGCTCCCCCAAAGGGCACAGCAGCAGCACTCCACTTACAAAATGTTCAGACAACAGTAGGAATAAAAGGAATCTCCTCAATCCTGTTTTGATCATAGGTAAAATATTTCAAGATTATTGATATAGTGGAAAAGGCAATGGATTTATAGTCAGGGAACGCAATTACAAACTGATTTCTAGTTCAAATCTGGTCTTTAGACACTTAACACTTCTTGGCTATGTGACCTTGGGCAAGTCACTTAGCCCCAATTGCCTCAGGGGAAGAAGACAAACTCATTTGTTACATTTCATAGCTTTGTAGCTTTGGTTAAATGACCTGAAAACTCTGAGTATACATAATCTCATTTTTAAAATGAAAGGATTTAAAAAGATGGCCTCCATGGTGCCTTTAAGTTCAATGTCTATGAGCTTCTGTTCCCTGGATGGACGCTTAATCTTTCTGGATCTTTGTTTTGGGAATATTGGAACATCCTTTCTGAAATTTTCTGCATAAGTTGTTGTTCAGTCCTTTCACTCCTAATCTTTGTGACCCCTTTGGATGTTTCTTGGCAAAGATACTGGAGTGGTTTGTCATTTCCTTCTTGAGCTCATTTTACAGATGAGGAAACTGAGGCAGACAGGGATAATTAAGGGAGCAGGGTCACCCAACTGGTAAGTGTCTGAGGCCAGATGTGAACTTTGACAGATGTGATTCCAGATTCAGCACCATTCTGCTTAAGTAGAGATGCCAAAACACATGCTCCTGGCTCATAAAGACCCTTGAGACTGCATCATGTGTGGATTCATTGATACAGTTGTCCAGTTGTTTAAAGGATCTTGATATAGACAAAAAGATTAAACTTATTCTATTTACAATCCCCCCCAACTTTTGGCTACCTCCAAAATGCCCATATTATGACAGAACCAGATCAGCAATTGAAAATCACAAAGAAAAATTGAGTGTTGATGTGAGTTTTGTTTTGTTTTGTTTTGCTTTTCTTAAGTGCTAGCAATCAGGTTTGCCCCAGAGTAGAAAGAAAGAACTCCTTCCTCTTCTTCTTCTTCTTCTTCTTCTTCTTCTTCTTCTTCTTCTTCTTCTTCTTCTTCTTCTTCTTCTTCTTCTTCTTCTTCTTCTTCTTCTTCTTCTTCTTCTTCTTCTTCTTCTTCTTCTTCTTCTTCTTCTTCTTCTTCTTCTTCTTCTTCTTCTTCCTCTTCTTCTTCCTCTTCTTCTTCCTCTTCTTCTTCCTCTTCTTCTTCCTCTTCTTCTTCCTCTTCTTCTTCCTCTTCTTCTTCTTCTTCTTCTTCTTCTTCTTCTTCTTCTTCTTCTTCTTCTTCTTCTTCTTCTTCTTCTTCTTCTTCTTCTTCTTCTTCTTCTTCTTCTTCTTCTTCTTCTTCTTCTTCTTCTTCTTCTTCTTCTTCTTCTTCTTCTTCTTCTTCTCAGGTGGGCTAGCCTGAGATTCCTCTCAGGTATAGGTTAGCCAAGGTGATTGCGGAGACCCCTTCCAATTCTACGAGTCAGGAAGCCATCACAAAATAAGCAAGAGCTTTTCCTGCGGCCCACTGGACAGAACCAGGAATGAGCTCATCTGCTCTAAGAATAAGGAGTCTTGAAAGCCTGCCCAGAATCAGAAGAGCCAGATCCATTGGAAGACTCGCATTGGGAAAACCAAGTCAGGATCTAGAGAGTAAAATCAGAACTGTTCACCTTTCCCTCAACTACCTAGTAATTCAGACAATCACCAATGTAATTTGAACTAGTGAAAACTGGCCTTTGAGTATAATGTTAATTACCTTACCAGGGTTTCAAGCAATTAATTTTAAAGAAGGCAAAGAGCAAATTAGGCCTAAAACCAGTCATGATTTATGTGATGTAAAAAGTAGGGAGAAAGTGCACTTTATCTGTTCGGGAGATAGGACTTTAATTTAATTGGCATGTTGTTAATAGCTCCTAGGGGGATATATTCTTCCCAAACCCAGATTCCGGATTCTATTTTAAAACAATGTGAGAAAATGAACTGAATTTGAGAGTTTTACTTTCATGGGTGGAGGGTAATAATAAATATCTATTTTTTTCACCTGCAAATGGTGTATTGGCCCCACTGGTAGCAGTCAGTGCCAGTTCCCTTCTCATATGGCTAAAGGAACAGAAGTATCTGCCCACAGGAAACACATTTTAAATTCCCCCACATGCACAGGTTCCCCGTGGGGGTGGGGTGGGGTACTTCCAAGACAGAGAATTTGAAAAAAAAAAAAAAAAAACAACAGCAAAGTCTGTATGAAATCATTTCTCGGCCTTTTACCTGATCTTTGCCAAGCTCTGCTGTGACTTCCTTTCAATCCCCAATTCGATCTGATGGCTTTATGATTTGTTTTCTTCCAAAAATATTCATAAGGATGCATCGACTTTGTAACATATGCAAAGTGGCAATAGGATTTCTTAACTATTTCTTAACTGTTCCCCTTCCCCAACATACACACACACACACACACACACACACACACACACACATACACTGACGCACACACATACTCACAAATTATCATCTGGTCCGCCTTCAAATTTCCATTTCTATTGAGGATATTACCTCATTCTGGGATCTCTCATGTTAGAAATCTTTTCTCCAACCTGGTCTTGTCAGTTCTAACTTGTCATCAATTCAATCAATTATGTGTATATATATATATATATATATATATATATATATATATATATATATATATATATATATATATATATATATATGTATGTATATATATATTTATATATTTATATGTATGTATATATATATTTATATATTTATATATATATATATACACATATACTATATATATGTACATACATATATATGTATATATATATAGATAGATAGAGATATAGATATATATAGATAGATAGAGATATATATACATATAGATAGATAGATAGATATAGATATTGATATAGATATATAGATATATCTATATTTATATATTTTTTTCTCTCTCTCTTCTCATATGACCTCTCTACTCACAGTCAGGGTTTTATCATCTCTTCTCCAGAGTTCATAGGCCATTAAACTAAACCCCACAGGTCAGATCTGGCTCAGCATTTATCTGTGTATGGTCAGAAATCTAAAAAGTTTATACACTCTAAAATTAAGATTTGTTATATTTTAAAATAGAACAACATTCTTTGTATAAAAATAGGCAGTTGACCCTCCCTGATTTTAGTTTGCCTTCCCCTTTTCTAGAATATTGCAATACTTTGCAGAATAGTATGCCAGAGTCTGATCTCCTTCTTCTCCCTTACAGCCCTCAGAACCATCATATTGATTATTCCTAAAATGGAGATCTGCTCTTAACAATACTGGTTCATTCCTGAATCTTCAATAGATAATATATATATATATATATATATATATATATATATATATATATATATATATATATATACACACATATATATATATATATACACACACACATGTATATATATATATATATATATATATATATATACACATACATACATATACTTATATATATGTATATACACACATATATATATATGCCCACGTCTAGCTTTTAAAACCCTCCCCAGATGACCTCCAGTATTCTTTTCCAATTTCATTTCACATTATGCCCTTTAGTTCCAATCACCCCGGCCTGTACACAAACTCGTTTCCTCTGCATCTAGATACAGATGATCGCCCTCCTCTGAGTGGCTTTGCCTCCCCATTTCAGCCTTTTCGAATCTTTGAATTTCTTCAGAGATTTGCTTGGGGTCAGTCTCCTGAGGAAGACCCATCCTGATACCCTCTTGATGGTTCTCCCCCCACTTGAAGTTGCCTTTATTGCATCACAAATTCTTTTAACTTCCTCATCTGGCCATCCTTCCTAGTGTCACATAAGCTCTTTGAGGGCTCCCTGCTTTTGTTATTGCATTTCCAGAGTCTAGTGCAATGCTAAGGAAAGAAAAAGCAAAGCAGAAGAAATACAGTTTTAGACATGCTGCCGATACTTTAACCAGGTAGGATGAAAACAGAGAAAAAAAGTATAGACCAATTTCCCTAATGATTATTGATGTAAAAATCTTAAATAAAATATTAATAATGAGATTACAGAAAGTCATCCCAAGGATAATACACCATGACCAAGTAGGATTTATATCAGTAATGCAGGGTTGGTTCAATATTATGAAAACTGTTAGCATAATTGACTATAACCAAATTAACCAAAAAAAATATGATGATCTCAATAGCTACAGAAAAAGCATTTGATAAAAAAAATGAAAGCTGGCATTGAATGTGTTAAATATCTGAATGAATAGTAGTGTAAAGCACTTCCTTAGTTTCTGAGGGGAGCTGCTTTCTGAGGGAAGTGTGAACCCAGCCCCCAAGGAGATGACAGTCACATTTCTTTTGGCTCTGTTAGTTCCTTGGTTCAGGGAACGCACCCCAAGACTTCTTCACTTCTTCCATGCCTTGGCTCCCAAGAGGTTTAACTGATGGTCAGGTCATACAATCAGTAAGCCTGATGGAGGCTGACTGGCCATTTATTCCATCAGACTGCCTCTTTGAGAAGAGCATTAAAACAATTCAGAGAACATGGAGGTCACCATCAAGTGAAGAAGTGGGAATGTTTCACAGAGCAGTAGAGACATTTTTTACACATTTATTTGAGAGACAATATGGTTTCATGCCCAGCTTTCCAAGCTGTGGATCATGACCACTTATGGGGTCTCATAGCTGAATGTGGCAGGTCAGAAATTTATAATTTGTTATCAATATATGTTTAATTCATATACCAATTTATTTATCTATATACTGAAGGTCACAGAAATATTCTCAGGTGAAAAGGGGTCACAGATAAGAAAGTATAATTAGCCTTTGTAGCATGCTCTCCTGGCAGTTACAATTACTAGTCTGTCCTAGACCCACCAGAATACCTTTGACCACTGTCCTTTGCAGTGTCAACTCTACCCGGCTCGCCTCCTCTGAGGCCTTCTAAGGTCTCTGGCCACAATCTCTTGAATCTATAGCTTAATAACCGGTAGCGCACTCAAGAACAACCACGTGTAATCTTAAAAGCCTTTATTATACCTACTCACATAATGCCCTGACTGATGCCCTGACTTGTTGGTTCCCGAGTGAACACCTGGTCAGAAGACCCACGTGTTCACTACCAAAATCCTTACCTCTTTTGGCTATCCATCTTGGCTTGGCCACCCAGGCTAGGAAGCCAGGGTGAAGAGTACCAGGTTAAAGAGAGCGACTGCTGCCTGCAGTGGGCTTACATAGGGCCTGTGAGGTCACACACACAGCCAATCAGCGAGAGAGTCACCCATTACGAAGCTATCTCAAAATGGACAGGATCCCACCTACAAGGCAGTCCTAATATCCACAGAAATTACTTCCGGGCCTCAATGATGCGCTGGGGCGCAGCCCATTTAAAGGGCCCTTACAAGCCTTGATTTAGGAACTCCAGTGTTGGACATGGATTCACACTTGCCTCTACTAGCTTTGTGACTGTTGAAAAGCAGCCTCAATCTAGTCAGGCAAGTCTTTGAAATTAATTACTTAATGATATCAATGGGTAATTTCTTGGGTAATTTCCTAGGCTCAAAAAATAAGAGACTTTCTATTTATTTTGGTTCAGTTTTCTATAGTGGAATTTTTTTTTACCCCCAGGAGAGGACAACTTGGAGTTCCCCATACGAATGAAATTTCATAGAATCGTGAATCTAGAAATAGGAAGGATCTTATTAGATTGAATTCCTTGAGGTCAGGGATTGTTTTTTGCCGTTCTTTGTAAACTCAACATCAACTATACAGCAACAAAGTATTCCCAACATGAGTATACTTTGTATACTCAACATCCACTTAGTACAGTATCTGGCACACAGTGGGTGCTTATTGACACACTGGTCTCAGAAGGCATCTAGTGTAACTACTCAATTTTCCAAATTCTGAAATTATCACCTGAGATGTTAACTGATTCCAACACTTACTATAGTATTCTAAGGCAACTACTCTAGCCTCCTGAGCCTTAGTGTTTCCATCAATGAAATGGGTTTCTACCAGCTAGCTAGAAGTGCTATTTAAGGGAAAGCACTTTTTCAGTCTTCAAATTCAATCCAAATCAATTGGGTGGGTGGTGATGCTGAGAAAAAGCCTTCTGGATTGGCCAAAGTGGTGAAAATTTGAGTGGTAGCTAAAAATCTGCATTAGGCAGCAAGGTGAATGCGTGTCTTTGGCTAACAGCTGCCCCATCAGGAGACGGGCAAAGGATGTGGACCCGACACCCTGAATGCCAAAAATGGTATCATCTAAAGTAATAAAATGTCTTACAAAGCTGGTGACTAGCCATCCTACGAGGGAAACACGTCCCAATGGTCAGAAGGACTGTAATTCGACAGAAATTGTCTCCTCAGAGAAGTAATGAAACCCTATTTTCCAAGTGAATTAAAATTGAAATAGAGAAAATGTTTTAGAGGGTCAGAGTATCCTTTCAGGAACTCAAGTCAACTAATAGATTTATCTCTGTCTCTGATAGAACTGCCACCATTCCACCCCAAAATATGACTCACACCTTCCTTGGAAATTGCACCTTCCGCATACAATGAGATGGCAGGCCTTGTTGCCTATGTCTGTCTCAAGATTCATTTGAAATGGCAGTATTGATTGATTTTTATTACACAAATAATACCTTAACAACGCTATTCATTCTTAGACAATGCACTGTGCTCCCTAATTAATTCATTTATAAAGCCTTTAATTCATTTTATCCTGTAAGCACTTTTGACTTTAACATTTTTAATTAAATTTTATTTAATATTCTGTGTCTGTGAATTTGTATTTAAAGTATTTGTGTGATTTCTTTAATTTATTGACCTTATCCTTTGTAAGCAGGGGAGATGGGGAATATAGCCTGATGAGGGCTTCTCATCTCACAACAACACTGGGGATGGTTTTGCCGAATCAAAAAAAAAAAAAAAAAAAAAACATAAAACAACTTGAAATTCATTTTTACCTTGTCTCAGCGATTTCTTTTTGTTCTCATCACAGCCTACATGGTTGGAATTATCAGTGAACCAGCAAAAGGGGCCTCTGTGCATGCAGCCGCAATGACCCTAGTATATGTTTCCACATTACACAGCTAGCTGAAGTACACTGGTTAAAGCTGCTTGTAATTGGGCCAGTGGATGTTTGTGCTTTGGTGCAGAGTACTGAAGAAGAGGGATGGCGGTCTTCAGGAGCTTTCTCAAACTGAGGGTTAGCCTTGCTCTTGAGGGGAGGGAAAGTGGGTTGGTTAGAGGCTAATAATACTGGACACTGGGTTTTGTGTGTGTGTGTGTGTGTGTGTGTGTGTGTGTGTGTGTGTGTGTGTGTGTGTGTAGGTTTTATTCACACAAAATTTCATCTATTCATTTTCCATCCATGTTGTCTGTGGGTCCAGTTTTAACAGCAAATGTGATCAATTGGTATTGTCATTAAAGTCATAGGAAATGTTGAATTCTAGTGAGTAATAATTGGCATTTCCAACAAAATTCCATCTCTCTCCCATCAAGTCAGACAAGGATTCACTTACAATTGATGTCTGGTTAATTAAACCCCAATAATCAAATCTGGCCCCCCTCCATGCATGGGTCCTGTGGTATCCCCGGCTCGTTTTGCTAAGTAGGAAGTCCATGATCCATTCATCTTTGGGCCATGAGTGGGGACCTTTGGATTGACTTTAAGGGGCCACTTCCAGATGGCTAACTGGCTGACTCTCAGCTAATTCAAAATTCCAGCCGATCACTCTTGTTTTCATGGGGATAGCCAGGAAACTCATTGCCTCTCTTGGCCATGAAAAGCTTTCTGTGTTGGGAACAGACTGTCGAATTACTTTCCCTTCCCACTCTCCAAACTCATTCTGGAAAAGGATATTGAAGGCAAAAACAGTTCTGCCATCCTCGGCCTCGGGGGGGAAAGGTGACATTTGTGAGAAAAGGTGGTTTTAGTGTGATTCAGGAGGGGACTTGGAATCTCAGCTTGGCCCCTTGTTCACTGATGCAATGTGGGCAAAGTCGCCCAGCCCTCTTCAGCCCAGCGACCCCCATAACACACTCACCTCAATAATTATATTTTGTGGAGGCATTTCCATACATCAGTTCAATTGATCCCAGAACCCTTTGCAGTAGGCGTTCTTATCCTAATTTTACAGAGGAGTTAAATGAAGTACCCATAGTTAAAGTTGGAGAGTGTCTAAGTCAGAAATCAAACTCAGGTATTCTTGACTCACAAAGGAAGAGCACATTCCTTTTTTTTTTTTATACTTTGAAAAATCAAGGGGGAGAGGTGGACTAGAAAGCTTGGCCATAGAAAAATACATAGAGAGAAGCCGATCTTAAACTCCAATGGGATCTGTTTTCTTTCTTGTTAAAGTAGCTATTTTGGTAAAGATGAGTTCCTTTGAAATTCTCTGTATTAAATTGTGCATGTTGATAAGCGTTACTGAGAGAAAGGATTGACTTTACCAATACAGGGGGCCAGGACCCAACAGAAGGAAAGAGTCTCTGAATGACTTCTTATGTCCATTGTTCTCATTTTCTGGAAAAGGGTTTCTTTTAAAACTTTTGAATTTCAAAAATTCAAAAATTCAGCTTCCAGATTCTGTGAGCTTTGTACTCCCTAAAACTACTTCCTTCCAAAGTGTCTTTTAACCCTGAACCTAGAACCAGAGAAGTGTTCTAGAGAAAGTGCAAGATTCTGCAAGTCTTGTGACCAATGGCTGTTAAGTTAGGACAGCTTTGCAAACAAGCATTAAATCTCTTGCCCACCAAAAATGTCTGCCAGTTTGTGTCTCGGTCCAAGGGGCACTCAGATAGCAAAATAAATAGCAGGGAGGTATTACTGGTCACCTGGCCTAACTCAGTCTCTGGGCCAGGTGAGAAGCTCAGTGACTATTTGCATGGCTGACAGACTTGTTAGCATTTCTCTGTTTGGTTGTTTGAAGGTGAACTGGAAAGGCTGAAGGATGGATGGAACAACACACAGGCATGTTTATTTGAGTGTGTGTTTCTATTTTTCCCATCCATTTTCCCACATTCATGGATAGCATGAAATCCATTATTACACCTCAAGTTAAGAAATTCTGTTCCAGAGTTTTTAATTTGACAAAGTGATTTTCTTCTAAGAACACTGTACGGTAAATAATATCGAGAATTATGTTCATTTTACAAATGGGGATATATCTATGGATCCATGAAATTAATCAATTTACTTACCTAGTCATGGCATCTGAGATTGAGACCTTCGAGGTCACCTAATTGGGTCTCCTTCATTTCAGAGTTAAAAAAAACTGAGTTTGAAAAGTTGACACAAACACCGCCCTCCCAATCCCCTACCTAAGTCACACAGCAGATGAGTGTTCAACTCAGACTTTGAACTGAATGTGTGATAAAAAGAAATGTGTTGTCCACCACTGAATCCTGGGCACCAGATGTAGTCACGTACAATCCTGCTAAAAAGGAAGCCGCCATTTCAGAATGACGCGCGGCGATAGATAATTGGAAGCCAAACGAGGTAGAGGAGAATGTGAATGCTCTAGGAGTGGGCTGGATCTGTGGGGGCCTTCCTTCCATTTTCAAGTTCTCGTGCTGTACTGGGTGGTGTGTGTAGGCGTGATTTTCCACACCCATATGTTTCCATAAATTCATCTTCTTTCATCTTCAGGATATGGAGCAACTGCAGCGTCTGTGACAGGCGATGACTTGTGTCTCCAACCAAATCCCTACATCCTTGGAAATTTGGGGGGGGGAAAGTTCTCATATCACCAGCATGAGTAAGAAATGGAATAATTCCTGACGATCTTTCTGATCTTCATAACCCTTTCCAATTGCATATCAGATGGAAACTTTAATTCTACAGCATCCTCATGCTGCTATTCAGCATGGTGTTGGCATTTGATGCTGCAAGATCTTTCTTGAAGATTTGCTCCTTGATCTTCTATTCAAATTTCTTCCAGATTATAGAGAATTTCTTTCTTATGTTTAATCTTGCTCTTAAGAAAACTCCTGTGCGGACTGTAGTTGTGGAAAATGGATGGTATTCCTTGGAAAAGCCATTGTACATATACTTTTCTTTTGTTGTGGTGGATTCCTTCTCCTTGGAAATCTTTAAGCTGATGGACATGATGTGTACTTGTTTTTTTGACCCTTTCCTGGGTACTAGACATTTCTAGCATGCAGGGGTTGGGATAGATATTTCTGATAGCACTCACAATCTATGATTCTGTGATTCTATGGAAGATCATCATTATCATTATTTTGATTCCACTCTAGAAGTGTTTTCTGTTTTGAGAATTCCCAGTATAGAAACTCTCTTTGGCAAAGTTGAGTATCAATTTAGCTGTTCATTTCAAATTATCTGTACATTATCTGTTTAGGCTAGGTTAATCATTAGACATTAGGAAAATCATTCAATATTTCTGCATCATCAGGTCATTTAATTGTTTCTCCATTGTCCTCTTTATTTTTCCCCTTGGGACCAATGATTAATTGATGTAGAAAAATCCCAATGTGGAAACGTCCCCTATCAATGCAAATTGCTTGTTTATCTGACTTCAAAAAATCCAAAAAGCTAGAGTATCAAAGGTGGAACTTTAGTCCTAGTGTGTGAACTTCCAAGGTTGGCCAAAAATACAAGAGATAAGCAATCAAGACTTTTATCTAAAGTGAATTTCTTGAAGTAGAGCCTTTCATAAATCAATTCTCTTAACTCATATAACATATCAATTTCTCTGCATCTTCAGAGTTTGCAAAATCTGCTTAGAATAGTTATGAGACTTGTCCCCAGCATTGCGTAGCCTATATTCCTCAGAGGAAGGTCTTGAATCCAGCTCTCCTAGAAACGGAATCCAGGCCACTATCCCTCACCTCATGTCTCCATCAACTATAAAATGCACAATATGCTAAAGTGCTAAGATGCCAATTATCTAGAACTGCACTCACTTTTATTTCTTAATTTTATTATTTTCCAAGAAATGTGTTTATCTTATTAAATTATATTTGACTTTTAAATTGCTGCACATGGTAAGTGTCCAATAAATATTTGTTGAACTAAATTGAACTGAGTATTGTCCTGGATGTAGGCCAAAGTCTTTCATTGGAGTGTAATCATATTCTCCTGTATTACTTCAGTCACTGCAACCTACCACAGCAGTGCCTAGAAATATTAATTAATATGGAGATAAACTGAGGCACAGCCAATGAAAATAACCAATTAGGATCCCACCAATAATACAAAATAGTGAGAAATAGAAGCCATAGTCTTTAAGGTAAATTATTTTTCATATCCTTTAACCATACTCTGACAATTATTTATGTATAGTGGGTGCATGTAAACACCAATGAGCTCTTGAAATAAATGAAATATAACTGTATGAAGAAAATCTTTATCACGATCATTAATTATCAGCATGTATTTGGAAAAGAAGTCATTTTAGTCAAATCTCCTCATTTAATGACGAGAGAACTAGACTAGAGCCCAGTGATGTCTTCAGAGCCTGTCTCTGTGACTCTGAACAAATCATTTAACCTAGTTTACCTCAGTTCCCTTTTATGTAAAATGAGGGGATTGGATTTATGGCTTCCAAAGTCCCTTTTAGCTCTAACACTATGATTCTATGATAATACTGGAAGGGAAATTTAGGGCAGGAAGGGTCCACCATATTCCTACTGTTTTTTAGTTAAGGAAGTATCAGAGCCAGGATTAAGATCCAGGCAGCCCTCATACAGTAATGACTATTGACAAAGAGCTAAGAATGTATTTGTTGAGGTAAGACGGGAATGCAAATAAAGACAAGTAAAGCTGCATTTGCTCAATGTCACAATGGCAAAGGGGAGTGGTCTAAGAGAGCAGACTTGCCAGGGTGATCAGGGCATCCTGGATGGAGAAGTTTGAATGTGGCTAGGGCTCTGGGTAGTCTTGAACAATAAGTAAAATTCCACAGAGTGAGATTAGTTGAATGGAGATGAATAAAGGGTCAAACTTTTATCCAATTAGGAAAAGTTGAAGTCAATAATAGATAAAAAAATGTTGGAGTAATATTGGGGAGTCCACTGTGGTTAGAGATCACGGATATCTAGAAGGGTGTCCAGTAGGGAAGGCTGGGACAGTAGTTTAAGTCAAGTTGCGAAGATGTTAGATGCATCCAGAGGAATCGGATGGTTTTCAAAAATTTGCCATGTTTTATGTTAGAGAAGGGATTAGACATTTTTCTTTGCCAAAGGGAAAGGCAAAAAAGTGCGTGTTTTAGCTCAGTGCAGCAACTAATAGTGGTTTCCATAATTGCACAGTCTCTCAGGTTCAGTATGACCACAGGTGGATATTATGGAGTTGAGTAATTTCCCAGGGAGGGAATAGTTGAGATGGCCTTGAAGATTCCTTTAGTAGAGATTTCCTCAGGAAATGGGGAACACTGAAGACTTTTGAGCACTCATCTCAGTGGGCTCCATGTCCAACTAGGGAAATTTCCTACTATCCCACAACATTCTTTTCACCCAGGACCTTCACTCTTCCCCTATAGCTCCTTGATTTCATTGCTTTAATTCCTCTCATACTTCATTTTTTAAAATGTGTCCAAGTTACCTATGTGCTCATTCCTTCCAGACTTGCCTGCCTCCCAAGACATTTTCCATTATGTACCCCATTTATGACTCTCCCTACCATGTATCCTACTTGTGAATCTCCCAACCATGTACCTTACTTGTAAATCTCCCCACTATACACTCCACTTGTGAACTTCCCCAATACAGTATTCTGTTCCCCTTGTGGGAGCATCTTCCTCCATTAGTGTCAGAACTTCTCAAAAAGAGGAACATTATGTTTGCTTCTTTGACTTGACTTGAATCCCTTCCTGTTTTAGGAAGTCATATTGTTTATAATTAAATCAAGTATTTATTGAGCACAGCCTCTGTACTAAGCCTCAGGAATACAATTACAAGCAGACAAGAAGCTAATCCTTGACCTCAAAGAGCTTACATTTTAATGTGAGAATATAATACATCAAAAGGAGTTGGAAAGCAGACCAATTCTTGAATAGAAACATGATGGAAAAATATGAGAATGTAAAGAAGGGAGAATGAGAGCAGAAAGACCAATATGAACTTTGTGCAATTGCTGAGGCCATAGGGACTGGTAGTAAAAGCCTTTAAATAATAAAAATTATCATCACATTATTATTAATGGTTAGATTTTCCTTAATAAGTGATGGTTTGCCATTGTTCTAATATCCTCTAACTAATGATAGTTGGAAAAAGAGAGAGACAGAGACAGATATATATATATATATATATACTTTATATATATGTAGTATATATATACTGTATATGTATATATATAAAGTATATATATAATATATATATATGTTTATATGTTTATATATAAAGAGATAGAAACAGAGAGATTGAAAGAGAATGTGAATAAATCCAAAGAAATTAAAATTTCCAATGTGAAATATAGATATTCATGTCAAGCACATTAAACATTTTGAGCCCTATGATAAAGTATTATATTGCATAATGTGGTTGATTAGTTGCTTGCTGAACTTTATACTTGTAGAAGACTAAAAGGACATTACTATCTCATTGTGACTGATCCAGGCCAATAGGAACTCAGAAGACTCTATCACAGGTTGGGCATAAGGAGGCATTTGAGAATTTGGAGTGGAGATGTCTCTAAATGGAAGCAGCTCTCATTTTTCTTTGAGCTACTGCAATTCTGCTTTGCTGTGTAAATATATTCTGTTTCAGAAATGCTTATGTGAAACAAGCATATACATTTGGAGGAATTTCTCACTCTTATGGAAAAATCAGTTTATCTGATAGGACTATGTTCAAGTTAATTTTCAAACTTTGAAAAAGTTTTTAAAATATTCTTTCTTCCATGTATTATTTACATTTTTACATTCATTTTCTTTTTTTTTAATTGCATTCTGAATTCTTTCCCACACTCACTCCTACCCTTTCCACATCCATTAAGAAAGCAAGCAGTGTCTTATCAATTTTAATTATAAAATCAGGTAAAACATATTTTCCTATTGGCCATGTTGCAAAAAGGAAAGCTGAAAAAATAAGGCAAGTAAAAAACCAGTAGGTTTAGATCTGCTCTCAGAGTTAGTTCTCTGCAGGGAGAGAGCATTTTTCATTTTGGTTCCTATGGAACAGTCATGGATCATTGTATTTTATTGTTCTTATTAAGGATGACGTTCTCTTGGTTCTGTTTGCTTCACTTTGAATCAGTTCATATAGGTATTAAGTTTTTCTGAAACTATTCTTCCTCAAGACAGTCATACGCTATAATTTGTTCAGCCATTCCTCAATTGGGGGAAAAAAAGATTTCTTTAAAAAAAAAGCTACATTTTGTCAGAAATACTTTGTTGGCCTTCCTTTAGCATTCATAACTATGAGGACATTCTAAACTCCTAATATGTGCCAGACACTGGGCTAGGAGCAGGGGATACAGAAAAAAACAAAAACAAAAACAAAAACAAAAACAAAAACAAAACAAAAAACAAAACAAAAACAAAAGCAAAACAAAACAAAACAAAACAAAACAAAACAACAAAACAAAACAAAAATGGTCTTGGAGAACTTCCATTTTCCTGGGAAATTGGCAATATAAAGAAACCTAAATATTATTTCTGGTGTGGGGAGTGATTGGTGATGCAAAGTAGATTATAAAAAGAATCAATGTAAGTAACTTTAGCAGTACCTTGAAAGGAAGTAGGGCTTTCAAAGTGGGGAGAGAAAATCCCAGGAATGGGGGAGGAGCAAGGACAAGGTGGCAGGCCATAGGAAGGAATGGCAGGAAGAGACAAGGAGCAAAGTTAAGTCAGTCCCATAAGAGAGGGCCACTTTGTGAGATCTGTGATTTCATCAATGTTCAAGAGCCCTTAGGAAAGAAGACCTCATCCTCATTGCCTTAGGGCCAATGGTCCTCCACCTCTCTTGGGACTTTGGCATGATAGGAAACTCTCCTGATGGACTCAGAGATTCTCAAGCCAGAATCTTGTGAAATCTGGGTCTGGACTTCCGAGCAGCATAGACACATGGCCCTCCTGTTCTATGCAATGGTGACAAAAAGTAAGAAAACTAGCAATTTCAGAGATTTCAGCCTGCCTTGCCCTGATCCTCCTGGACTCAGAGATGTTCTTCAGCTTTAGGATCATCATCATCTGACATCATCTTTTTCCTTATCATAATGACCATTTATAAAGCACTTCAGAACTTAGCAACCATTTACATGATAACGGCCAGCCCAAGGAACCCAATCAGAGTGGATTTCCCTGGTTCTGGTTGGCCATGTGTTAGATTGTAAGGGGCTGAAACTCTTAAGTCAATGAGACAATTGAACCCTTGAGGCTAATTACTGATTGGACAATACTCTATATGCTTGGAAAATGGCCCTTCCCACTATCCTGTGCTGGCCCAATCGTTTAGTGTATACAGAGAATTGTGGGAGGGACTAGGAGGTGCAGGGAGACTAGCTGGGGTCACTTCTATGAGAGAGACGAATAGGTGAGGTTGCAGAGATCCTAAGGGTCCACTCTCTTCACTTCTATGGCTAAAGACCTAGAATAAAGACTTGTGCTTATCCTGACTCCGGCTGATTCTAGATATCCAGGGTGCTAACGTGGTTGCCACGATAGATGTAGGGAGTAACTTTGAGTTGATGGGGTCCTTGACATCTTGCTAGAGTGTGGCAAGCCTTGTGTAATTTCTTGTTTCTCTGCTCTGAGTGATAATTTTGCTCAGAGAAAGTCAATTTTATTTTAGTTTACTTTGTATGTAGTATATTCAATTTAGGTACATAGTATTTCATTTAATCCTCATAGGAAGTTTGTTGACGTAGTTGTTATTATTATGCCCATTTGGTAGATAGGAAAATTGAGTCTGGACTCTATAACCAGGTTCACCTAGTTAGCAAGTGTTTCAAACAGGATCAGGACTCAGTTTTCCCTAAATCCAGATTTCTGCTAATATGACACGCTGCCAACTCTGCCCGTCATCATCTATGTTTATTTGACCAGTGATACAATAGCTCTATCAACTGTGGATAACACCAATAAATACCTGTCTTAACTGCAAAGACAAATAGAGAAATGTTAACAATGCAATCACGATCCTGAATTAGAGCTAGAAGGGACCTCAGAGGTCCAATTCCTTATTTTACAGTTAAGGAAACTGAGGTCTGGTATGATGAAGAGCTCAGGACCCTCCCTTTCTTTGACAATCGTTACTTGATAGCCATTATCTGTATTCTTGGCTCCTTCTATTCTTGGCACCATCCTGAGTGGCAGCTGATACTTTTCCTCTCTCCCTTTCCTTGTCCCTGGACGTTCCTTATGAACAAATGCCCAGAAAGGCCCCAACTGGCATAGCAGGGACAAACCGCTACCATCTTTGTTATATAAACAAGCATGTGCCTTGCATTCCTGGCAGGATTGGTAAGGATTCTATTTTTATTTTAAAGAACTCATTATTGATAGATTTGTATGTTGTTGAGTTAATGATTCCTTAATGGTCTATGGACTGGGGAGTTCAGCTCGTATTAGATTTGCACGTTCATTACTGGGCTAAGAATAACTCTCTCATCTATATTCTGATGACGCCCATTAAGCACCCCTTTCTCTCGAGCAAACTGGCTGGTTATGTTGTGGGTCCAGCTTAGCAGGTGCACTGACACCAGGGATAATGCCTCCTAGGACTGTGGGAATCCCAAGAGATTTGAAGATTCTGCAGAACCAAAATCTGGTTGAGGTTGTGAACCAGTCTCCCCCTGCTCCCCCAGGATCTGCCCACCAGGGATGCCATGTGACTTTCCCTATCTGCACAAGCCTTAAATGAAAAGGCTGGGCAGTGACCCCCCCCCCAGGCCTTGGGATTTTCAAACAGGGCTGAGCAGTGACCCTCAGGTCTTGGGATTCTCAAAAAGGGCTGGATATTGACACTCAGGTCTTTGGATTCTCACACAGGGCTGGACAGTGACCCTCAGTTCTTGGGATTTTCAAATAGGGCTGGACATTGACCCTCAGGTCTTTGGATTCTCACACAGAGCTGGACGTTGACCCCCAGGTCTTGGGATTCTCAAATAATAAGGTTAGACATTGACTCCCAGGTCTTTGGATTCTCAAACAACAGGGCTGGACATTGACCCTCCGGTCTTAATACTCTCAAACAACAGGGCTGGACATTGACTCCCAAATGTTGGGATTCTCAAACAGGACCAGATGTTGACCCCCATGGATTCTCAAACCATGTTCTCTCTTACCAGCTACCCTTTACTTCAGTTCATTTCTAACCAGTGGTTTCATTCCCCACTTGTGTGTTTTTCCCAATATCTCCCATCCCACCTTGTTAAGTATTAACATGTTATAGAAATGGGAACTAAACACCATTACTGGGCCATCATGGTGAAGTGGGAAAGATACTTAAGGTAGGCTGTGGAGCTGAGTTCAAATTCAGGCTTTGTCAAGCAAACTTGCTTTAGAAGAGAGACCATAAGATCTGGAGTTAAGCAGAAGATATAAGTTCACATATTGCCTCAAATGCTTACAAAGTAGGAGGGCCTGGCCCATCGATGCATCTTGGTTTTTAATCTGTACAGCACTGTCTCTTCATCTAAGGCAATAACTCAGCAGAAACCTTTCATTCTAGAGTTTTAACCTGATGATCCTAACTCACTTCCCATCTCTCAGACTGTTACCTTATCTTTAGGATGAGGTGATGGGTCAGAATGACCTCCATGGTTCTTCTCAGCTTGAAAGTGATGGTGACATTCTTATTATCCTTGAGCACAACAATTGGCTTAATGGTCTCCACTGCTATGGCCAAGACTTGCAGACCTGGCTGCCATTTTCTGGCCAGGAGTCTTGCTAAGCTTAGCAAGGTTGATGTTGTAACTCCAGCCTCCATGTATGTCACCAACGTGAGACTAATAGTCTCCACACCTCAGGAAAACAACCCGCTCTCTCAGTGGCTGCTCCAGTGACAAAGCCTTTGCTCTCAGGACAGAAAATCCCAAACGCCAGCTGAGCTATCTGTGGGAGAGGCAAATTCTCCCGACTGGCGGATGAAACACAAGAGACAGACAGAACCTTCTAGAGAACATTGATTGAGAACAATTGAGACCAGGCAGTTAGAATTGAAAGGATGCAAAAATGTGTTTTTTTGAACATGGTGACTAGGTTAGCAGGAATGGTTAACAGGATCATTAATTAAATCTATTGAAGAGACTTAAAATCACCTTGAGTTAGATCTCTACATCTGTTTATCTCTATATCTATAAACTCTATGAACTATATATAGTTCAGACTCAATTTTTCCATCTATCAAATGGGCATAATAAAAATGATTACATCAGTAAACTTCCTCTGAGGAGTAAATGAAATAGCATGTACCTAACTTGAATATACTGCAGATATAAAGCAATATAAATAGGTATAGAGATCGAGCTCTAGGTGATTTTAAGGTCTCTTCAATAGAAGAGGAAGGTAAGGAAGGAAGGAAAGGAGAAAGGAAGGAAGGAAGGAAGGAAGGAAGGAAGGAAGGAAGGAAGGAAGGAAGGAAGGAAGAAGGAAAGAAAGAAAGAAGGAAATAAAGGAAAGAAAGAAAGAAAGAAAGAAAGAAAGAAAGAAAGAAAGAAAGAAAGAAAGAAAGAAAGAAAGAAAGAAAGAAAGAAAGAAAGAAAGAAAGAAAGAAAGAGAAAGAAAGAAAGAAAGAAAGAAAGAGAGAGAGAGAAAGAAAGAGAGAGAGAAAGAAAGAAAGAAAGAAAGAAAGAAAGAAAGAAAGAAAGAGAAAGAAAGAGAAAGAAAGAAAGAAAGAGAAAGAAAGAGAGAGAGAAAGAGAAAGAGAAAGGAAGGAAGGAAGGAAGGAAGAAGGAAAGAAAGAAAGAAGGAAAGAAAGAAAGAAAGAAAGAAAGAAAGAAAGAAAGAAAGAAAGAAAGAAAGAAAGAAAGAAAGAAAGAAAGAAAGAAAGAAAGAAAGAAAGAAAGAGAAAGAGAGAAAGGAAGGAAGGAAGGAAGGAGGGAAGAAAGAAAGAAAAAAGAAAGAAAGAGAGAGAAAGAGAGAAAAGAAAGAGATGAGATGGATAGATAGAGATGGATGGATGGATGACTGTGGCTAATAACTATAATAGCTTCAAAGGACACTAAAACTTGTAGAGCACATTTTATGTCCCTCCTAATCTGAACACTCTATATTCTAGCCTTGCCTCTGACAGAGTGACTCTTGGCTCCACGCCAAATCATCAACCCCCTCCATGGCCAGGACGATTTTTTAAGCCTATAAGTGGAAGAGAAGCTGCTGATGGCAAATGGAATTTATTGAAGCTAGTAGTCAGATAGTTAAAACCAGAAAGGAGAGAGATGGAGAGCTGTGTTCACATCCCTCCATGTGAGCCCCCCCAGGTAGCCTGCCCCCCCTCCCATGTTGCTCACCGGATTTTGTCTAAAGGATGTTTTCCATTACTTTCATGCTATGACCTTTCTGACTGCTGGGAGGATTCAGCCCATATACCCCCCAGTACTAGAACCTTTGCTCATTTGGGAGCATATTTGGGAGATAGATGGCTATTGAGTACAGGGGGATTGGATATTCCTTGGGGCTCCTTCTGAGAGTCCCCTTGAAGATACCCCTGATTCTAGAGACACCCAAGATGAGTGTCTGAAACAAGAAGTCAGTGGAGGACCATGACAAAAGTGGGAAAGAGAGAAGAAAACATTATATTTTAGGATCAAACGCCTTTAAAAAACATAAAATGAGGAGACAAGATGAAAAATGAAGGGATAGGGCAAGGAAGGATGGAAGGATTAACCTGTAAGTGAATCTGGAATCCATCTAGATCAGGTCTGGATCTTTCTTGTATAATGGATTCCCATGGAATTCTGGGGAAGCCTATGGATTGGTTTAAATACATGGAATTAAATTAACCAATTATAAAGAAACACAATTATACAACTTAAAAATATTTCTTGGACCCTATGTTGAGAACCCAGAGTTAAGTCAACTTATTAATTTTATTACTAAGGAAACTAAGTCCCAGACAGATTAGGTGACTAGCAAGTAAGAGAGAGATGGGGTTTGAACTCAGGTCTCCTGATTCCGGACCCAGCAATGGGTCCCTCTGGCTCCTAAAAAGGAAAACAAACAAAGAAACAAAAAATGATGTCCCCTTGTTCCTGCCCAGCACCTAGGTCTGAATTGAATATGAGAGACCCTGAAGAATCTGGGACATTCATTGCTTCTCTGCTCCCTCTGGTTATAGAGCTTCATCTCCCCTCTCAGGGCACGGCTAAGGGGGTAAGAGAGTATGGAGTTGGGGTCAGGAAGCTCTGGATTCAGATCCTGCCTCAGATCCTTGTTAGCAGGAGGACCCTTTTTACAAATCACTTAATCACTTCATATCCTGTTCTATTAAAAACATGGGATTATATTATCAGCAAAGCTTGAAAAATGTTCACATATATTGTCTCTCTGGATCCTCTCAAGGACCCTTGGAGGTATGTACTGTTATTATCCCCATTTTACAGATGAAGAAACTGAGGTAAAATGACTTGGCTGGGTAACACAGATAGTAAGTGCTTGAATCTGGATTCAAACTCAGACTTTCCTAACTCCAAATCCAGTAATTAATGTGCTGTGCCATCCCCTGTCCCCCAAGGATTGTTGTAAGGATTAAAGGAGATGGCATATATGAAATATTTTACAAATCTTAATTAACATATAAACATTCATGTTACTATTATAAACATTTATAGCCAATCCACTTCTCAGACTATCGAGTTTCTTCTCTATAAAATAAAATAAAAAAACGCTTAGATTTTCTGCAACTAATTTTAATGTTAGCTATTTTTTTTTATTCCACTTTTATTTTCAAATGCACCTCTGTCCACATACACACACAAACACACACTCTACCATGCAAGAAAGCTATAAAAGGGGGAAGCCATTTGGTAAAATTACACAAGAACATCAATTGAGTCTTATGGGATAAGGCATCGCCCCCTGTAACGAGCTGTCGTCTCCAGAAGCTGCCGGATCACTCTCTGGGAAGAGATCTGCTGTGTCTACTCAAATCTCTCCGACAGATTCTTCTTCCTGTAGTGAACCGTTGTCTCCAGGCAGTTGCTGTTAACTCTTGTCCTTAGAAGTGACTTCCCTTCCTGCAGAGAGCCCCGTCAGGCCTGATGTAATGCAGAGAGTCTTCTTCTTTCTCTGAGAGTCCTCTCTTTTATTCTCCCAGAGAATGGGCGTGGGATAATGCAAGGGCTTCTGGGAAGAACCACCCCAGCCAATGAGCTTGCCCCCTCTATCAAGTCAACCTGAGTTCTCACCTTGTAATTGTCCAGAAAACCTGAATTCTCACCTTGTCACTGTCCAGACAACCTGAGTTCTCACTTAGTAATCCTAACAGCCCCCCACCATCCCAACTCTTGCCCTCGTCCATCCTTGAGCCACCCACTTCCGCAAAGGTAACACGACAAATATCGTCCTCTTGTGTGCAGGGCCGAGCTTGGTCAGCGATGCATTTTGCTTGTGCTCTCTACCTCGTAGGGTGATTTTGATTAAAGCATTTCTCAAAATGGTGTTCGTGTGAGGAATTAAATCTAGAGCTTTACTGAGAGTCTTAGGGTACTTTGAAGTTTTAATGGCTAAAAACTGCACTAAGCCTTTGGGGATTTACATACTTATGCACATGCACATACATGTATTTGGGCATCTTTAGTGTGGCCACATACATGTATCTGGTCCCCCACCAAAATAGATATTCATCCAAGTCGGGTTTGAGGGTCTGTTTTCCACTGTCCCTGCCTGGTAGAAGTTAGACCCTGACAAGCTTTTCTGATATTTAGAAATGTTCAGCATCTATTGTCGGGTGCTTTACATTATTTGCTATTGTGGCTTTTTTTTTCCCCCCCTGCCAAGGTTTACATAGCAAGATTATATCCATTTAGATAGAAATAAATAACGCGTATGGGATTTCTAAGCAATCAGTCTTAGAAGACAGATTGCCGTAAACACCTCCTTTCCAACTGCATTACATCAATGTTCACCAAATGGTGCTTCTATTAAATCAACGGCAGTTTTAGCAACTGGAAATTCTTGGCCTGGTAGGGGACAGAATCACTCAAGTCTAGTAACTAAAAAGCCCGGCTTCGGATTCAAGCAGATTTTACATTTTCATTTGCACAGCAAGGAACTTCCAGTGCAGGCAATTCAGTACATTCACAATTTCTTGGGAACCTCTCTGGGATTTGCTAAATTATCAAACAAGGGACAGCAAGAACATTGCTCTCACATTGGAATCCTGGCTTTGCTTCTCACCGGCCTTGCAAGCTTAGGCAAAGCCCTTCCGGACCCTAGCCCCAGTTAGCTCACAGAAAAAAATACTGGGCTTGGGCATTGGGCTCATGGATGTGTTTTCCAAGACAATTCCATGTCGGTTAAAGACATGAGTCCTTTAAAAAGAGACTTTTAGAAGAAATCCAGACAACCAATGTGTCAAAGGCTAATAAGAAATAAAGATCTCTTTCTGTTATACTCTGGTATTTCTTGCAAAGGGTGTTTTGGTTTTGTTTTGTTTTAAAGTTTCCAGAGTTTTTTTTTTTTTTTTTTTCATTTTACAAATAAGACTGTAAGACTTTGTATTTCAAAGATTTCTCCCTCTTTTCCTTATCCCCCCCTTCCTCAAGGCAGCAAGAAATCTGATATAGGTTAAATATGTGTAATTTTCCAAAACATACTTCTAGATTTGTAATGTTGTGAAAGAAAAATCAGACCAAAAGGGAAAAAAAATAAGAAATAAACAAATAAACAAACAAACAAAAAAAGAAAATACTATGTGTCTCCAGAAAAAGAACTATGGAGATTTAAGTGAAATCAACATATGTTATGTAAACTTGTTTTTTTTTTTTTTTTTCTCTTTTTCTCTGCCTTTTGCTCTGATTTTTCTCCCCCAACATGATTCATAAAGTAGAAAAAGAAAAAGAAAATTCTATCCAGTGATCCATAAAGTTTCCATAGTTCTCTTTCTCAGTGAATATGGCATTTTCCATTCTGAATCTATTGGAATTGCCTTGAATCTTCTGAAAGTTGAGAAGATCCAAGTCTATCATAGTTGATCATCACCTAATCTTGTTGCTATGTACAATGTTCCCTTGGTTCTACTTATTTCAATCTACATTTAAGTCTTTCCAGGCTTCTGTGAAATCATCCTGCTGATCGATACTTATAGAACACTAATATTCCATAACATTCATACACCATAACTTGTTCAGCTATTCTCCAACTGAGGGGCATCTGCTCATTTTCCAGTTTCTTGCCATTACAAAAAGGGGTAGCCACAAACATTTTTGCAATTTGGGTCCCTTTCTCTCCTTTCTGATCTCTTTAGGATACAGTAGAGACACTCCTGGATCAAAGGGATTGCACAATTTGAGAGTCCTTTGGGCAGAGTTCCAAATATGCATAAGGATTTTAAGGAGACAGCTTCCTGCAGTGAATAACATGATGATTTGGAGTTGGAGAGATCTGGAGACAAATTGTGATCCAAGACTCTGTGTGATCCCTGCAAAGTCACCCAAGTTCTCTGAGTCTTGGTAAACTATTTTGTGTCCATCTCATCAATCAGCAATGAATATCTACTAAATACCTACTCTGTGCTAAGCACATTAGCAGCTAAAAAAATTGGGGGAGGATCAAGAGTAGGGAGGACCTGAGTTCAAATCCAACTTCAGATACTTGTTCCCTTTTGACTCTGGGCAACCAATCAAGATTCAGGTAGCCAACCAAATCCATTTGGACGGGGATGGTATGAGGTAGCAGAAAGAGTCCTCAATGATGAATTCCAAATTCCTCATTTCAAATGTCATCTCTTTAACTTACTAGCTTAATGACTTCTAAAGATCCGAGTCTTACTGAACATCATTTTTCTTATTTGTTGGTTAAGCAGAGAGCGGAAGGCTGCTTTTTATGTAGACATTCATCGAACAACTGTTAAATCTTTTAAAACAAATCTTAAATAAATATTACCTAACCTTTATATGGCACTTTGAGGTTTGCCAAGCATTTAATATATCTATATAACATTATATATCTTTATCTATACATATACACAAATGCAGAAATATGTCACTCTATATACATTGATATAATAGCATGCATATACATATATACATATACATGTTATTATTTTTTATTATATTAATTGTGATTGAAAACTAATATATATTTAAGCATCTCTATATGCATATGTATATATTGGTCCTCATATAATTCTTAAAATAACCCTAAAGTGCCAAAATAAATTTTGTCCATTTGTTTGCAGATGACAAAACAGAAATTGAGAGAGAGAAAGGAAGCCACCTGCCAGTAGTTACCCAGCTAATAACCCTCCTGAGCAAGATTTGAACTCAGCTATCCCATAGCACTATCTATACCATCCCTTGGTCAAATGCCAGGGCTTGGTCAAAACCAGGCTGCTTCAAAAAATTTGTTGAAGTGGAGATGGGAAAGAATTCATGCAAAGTCAGGTAACTCTAGTAATTAGAAAGGAAAGGGGCTGAGAAGAGCACGGAAAGGGTCTGAGGGAACAACTACTGGCTCAATTAGAGGTTATTATTTTCCAGTGACCTTCCTTTCCAGCCCCCTTTTAATGGTGGGCAGTACATGTTGGATGTCTCTAAAGGGCCAAGCTGTCAGAAGTCAGTGTGAACTAACTTCCCTTCATTCTTTTCTTAATGAATACTTGAACTTCAATGATTCAACGATCTATAATTTAATCACTGGGGCCATCATGCATCCCCCACCCCTCAAAGTAGACTCCTAACAACTTTCCACTATAATAGTCACTGACAAAGTTATGTGACTGGGAATGAAAATATACTCCGGATTCCAAGCCTTTTCTTTAAAAGTCTGATCCTTGAATAACATGGCATTGTCCATGTATGGGCCTATTCTCTCTCTTTTTTTAAATTTTATAATTATAACATTTTTGACAGTACATATGCATAGGTAATTTTTTACAATATTATCCCTTGTACTTCCTTTTGTTCCGAATTTTCCCCTCCTTCCCTCCACCCCCTCCCCTAGATGGCAGGCCTTCCCATACATATTAAATATCTTATAGTATATCCTAGATACAATATATATATATATATATATATATATATATATATATATATATATATATATATATATATATATATATATATATGCAGAACCGAATTTTGTTGTTGTTGTTGTTGTTGTTGTTGTTGTTGTTGCAAAGGAAGAATTGGATTCAGAAGGTAAAAATAACCTGGCAAGAGAAACGAAAGATGCAAACAGTTTACATTCATTTCCCAGTGTTCCTTCTCTGGGTGTAGCTGATTCTGTCCATCATTGATCAATTGGAACTGGATTAGATCTTCTCTATATTGAAGATATCCACTTCCATCAGGTCTGGGCCTGTTCTCAAAGCCATCCTGAAATGGTGGGGCCTGTGAGAATTTCATGACCCAAGGTCATCTCTGTCTTATGATGAGCCATCAGAATAATATTTAAGCTCACGATTAAATCTGTGCTCCCGATTTATTTTTGCTTTTTTAAAATCACATGTAGTCTCAAATTTAACCGTCTGTTTTATTTCATCCCAGAATTACACACATGTTTTCTTCTTGTTTCAAAGTTTAAGAATCTGAAAAATTAGTGCCAGAAAGGGCATTGAGATTTTGCTTTTTTTTTTTTTTAAATCACATGTAGTCTCAAATTGAAACGTCTGCTTTATTTCATCCCAGAATTATATACATGTTTTCTTCTTGTTTCAAAGTTCAAGAATCTGAAAAATTAGTGCCAGAAAGGGCATTGAGAATTGATATTTATTAATCTTTTTTTTTCATTTTTAATCTGCTAATTACTTTACATTGTAATTAAATCATGGGATATGTGTTAAGGGCCTAGACTTCTGCTAAGTTCTAGGGATCCAAACTAATCAGTCAAGAAATCAACCAGCACATAGTAAGGTGCTTTTATATCCTAGGCACTGTAGTAAGATCATAAATATATAATATAGTTCTTTCTGCTAGTAGCTTATCTTCTATTAAGGAAAACACAATTGAACTTTTTAGGAACATGTCTGAATTGTAGTTATAAATAAATAAACAAATGATAGATAGATAAATGAATAAATGAACTAACGAATGAATAATAAATGGATTCTACACTTATTTAGAAGAAATATGGGCTTCAACAAAATCTAAGTGAGCTTTCATTAAGACCAACACAAATTCCAAGCAACCTTTATTAGGTGTTTCCTATGGACAACGTGGTCACTAGGATGGAAATAATGACAAAGCACAGCCCCTGCCTTCTAAGTGTAAGCAGATAATACAGTAGTCCATTGATAAGACATTTGACTTAATTTGCCCAATGAGTAATACCAGAATCAAAATCTGAAGCCAATTTTTGCTTCTAGATATCATATGCAGACCTTACCTATGTGACCTGGGCCCAAGTAGAGATAAATGGACTACTTAGTATGGTCCTTATGTGTGACATTGCAAATATCCAACATCGAACATTGGAAATATCCAAAATATTGGAAATCTGTGACCTTGCATTTATAAAATAGCTACAATGAAGGACTCAATGACCTTTTCAGACCACTCATTTAGTGTCTCGAATCTGGCAAGTGAAATTCCCATTGTACTCCATCTTTTGGGATGGCATCTTGGGTCTACCTCTCGTTGTTCTCTTTTGCAAACGTATGAGAGAGTCCAGATGAGCACAACCAATAGGGTGAAAGCCATGGAGTCTGGGCTCTCAGGACGGGTGGATGGGGCTGGAAATGTTAGTCCTGGAGAAGGGAAAATGAAATCCAATTGCTCCTGTCTTGAGTCTTTGAAGATCTGGCTGGTGGAGGAACAATTAGATTTCGGTCTGTTTGGGCAGATTTAAAAGCAGTGAGCAGAAGGTGGACATAAAGCCACTTTAGTCTTGATTTAAGCGAAAAACAAAATCATCCACCACCACAAAACCTCACAGAGCTGTTCCAACATGGGAAGGGAAAGCTTCACTCCTGATAAGGACCATGCCTAGGTGAAGGGGAAGGTCAATTCTCCAAAAGCCTCCACAGCTGTGGATCATAACATTTGAAGGAGTTGCAGGGCAGCCTTTACTGACACAGGTGTTGCTTGTGGATTGGGAATGAAATAAATTGGAGGCAGAGGGATGAGGAGAGAGGTCAGAGAATGCAACTGCCTCTCTGACTCCTTGTATCATCATCCTCTCACATGAAGAGATCCATTCTACAGGTGAGTTAGACCTCCAGCAGCCACTGGCAGGTGGCTCCCCCTCACTACAGAAAATGACTCAGAAGGTACCAAAATGACATCCCTATAAAACGTGTGAAGTTTTGCTTCATTCAATAAACTACAATTATTTATGTACCTCATGACTCTAGGACCACATATAAACCACATAGAAACTCCCCTATCTGTCCATCACCCCATCACAAGTCTTCAAGCAGAATGTCTGGTGAGACTAATTGGCTTATTTCCCATCTCTCCCCATTCTTCACAGAAATGCATAAGGAAGAGCAGACCTAATCTAGACTCTCTCATTCTCCTAAAAGGCAGGAAACCTATACTCTTCATCCATCAGTCTGCTCACTGCAGTGCCCTGAAATGATTATTCATGATAAGGAGGAGAAGATTCTCCAGATGGGAGAAACTAAAGTATTTGGAAGTTGTCATTTTCACAAAGTCAACCACTGGGTTAATTATTGACAGGACACAAAATAAATCTCGGAAATTCTCTCTGTTACTCAAAAAAACACTGAACTTTGTCAGTTTGGGCTCATCTGGAACAAGACACAATTTATCCTTCACAGTAGGGGATCACACCTGCATGTACAATGGAACCACCCTCCCCGTTTGATGTTTTTTCAAGGCTAAGGGAATAAAATCATATTAGCAGACAGCATTGCACCTGTGAGCCTTTGGCCAGCGCTTGAAGGGATTGTGGGAAGAGCCAGGCTTTTCAAGTATAGACGATCTTAGGGCCTTCTCTAAAGAAGAGAGAAAATGATAAAGAAATGAAGCATATTTCTGTTCCATGGCCACTGTTTTTACTGTGTGAATGGATATAAGAAAAAAAGAAATCCATTGTAGAAGTCTCTTTCCAACTGCTAGAGATGCGTGCGGTAATTGAGATTTGCATGCTTTCCCAAAAGGACACCATTATATGCCTCTCTTGCTCAAAGTAAAAATATGAAAATTAAGCAATAAATCATGGTGGGCCAATGTTTTTGGGTTATTATAGCACACCTTAGGGGGTATTTTAAAGCACAAGTCCACGTGGTTTTATCCCCTTCTGAGAAGTGTAATAATCCCCCAGAACTGTACTGCCTGGAGGGTTGTATTAATATTAGGAAATGGAATTTATACATAAAGAGGAAATAATGTAGATTCATGTGCATTTACTTGGTATTACAGATGTAGCATTACATTCCTAACTGATCCTAAAAAATAGAAGATTTCTGAAGATGCTTTGTTCATAATCCCTGTTAGGCATCTTCTGTGGGAAAGCGCAAGGTTAGGTATAAGAATTTTTCAACTTTAAACCTAATTAGGTGACCCTCTTTTCATTCATTCACATTTGAAATGGGGGATGATTGCCTAATTAAAGCTTAATAGTCTATCAATTAAACATCACGGTGACAGCTCTAGCGACAACTTTGGAAGTCCTTGATTCTCTGACCTTTGACTCTTCATTTCTGGGTAAGGTCCACCATCAAAAATTTCTGTTCTTGCTCCAGGATCTCTGGAGTGATGAATGGCATCAGATGGTTTCTCTTGCCACAAATGTGAGATGTGTTCTTGTGTTCTGACTATCGGTCCTATGTAGTATGGGTATTTTGTCTATCCTTATCTGTCTAGATATCATTTGGGAAAATGGTAGCTGTTTTATATTGCTTTGTATTCCCAGTTCTTGGCGTCTAGTAGCAATTCATTCAAGCCTGACTAAATTAAACTGAATGACTTCTATTTTGTAGATTATCCTTCCTTTACTCTCATCAATCAATCAATAATCAAACATCAACTAACATTTACTTAACCCCTAGTATATATTTATATACTTATAGGATATATATACTATATATGTATACATATATAGTATATATATATATATATATATATATATATACTATATATGTATACATATATAGTATATATATATATATATATACTATATATGTATACATATATAGTATATATATATATAATATATACTTATAGTATATATTTATATATTTATAGTATAAATTGAATAGACCCTGCTCTGAGGAGATATATTCCATTGAGAGAGACAATATGCACGTGGATATATCCTAACCAAATATGAGATATTTTAAAGAACAAGAAGGAGTAAGAAGAAAGGAGGGAGGGAGAACGTGAAGCACCATGGAGAATAAATATATCTGGGCTGAATTTTGAAAAAAAAAACAAACCCAGGATTTAGGGATCTGAAGTGAAAAAGGGATAGTTGAAGCACAATCAGAGAAGGAAAATATACTGTGTTATGGAAAGAATAAGAAAACTGCAGAGATCATTGTATGTAGGCAGGTAACAAGCATTTATTAAGTGTTTACTATTTTCTAGTTACTGTGCTAAGCACTGAGTATACACAAATATAGTCAGTTACTGCCCTCTTGAAGCTTACATTTTAAAGGATGAAGATAACATATCAAAAGGGAGTTAAAAAGCAGAGGGGATTGTGGGAGGGGATGAAGGTGACTCATGAAGGGAATGGGAGAAAGAATAAAATTGAAATGATAGGAAAACCTTAAGAGTAGCATGATCATGCTTGACCCATCCTTAAAAAGCAGGACTCAACTCACCAGGGTTCCAACACGGCAAAGGGGAGTTGCAGGGTAAGAGACCACAGACTCTACAGTGAATCATAGTGGTCAATACCACGGAGCAGAGCTCACAAGGAATGAGCCATGGCTGACTAGTGTCTGTCCCTAAAATGAAAATAATTAAATGAAAATAAAAAATGAAAATAAAATTAAAGGACGAAGAGGCCATCATAGCAGTTGAGTATTCCAACGTGAGAAGAACTGCACAAAGTTCCAGGTGTGTGTTAGGGAATAATGTACAAGAAGACTAAAACATTGGGATGGGACAGTTGGCCAAGGACTTTAATGGACAGATAGGAGAGTTTATATGTGGTCCTAGAATCATGGGGTATATAAATGATTGTAGTTTATTGAATGGAGCAATAGCTTCACAGGTGTTTTAGGGATGTCAGTTTGGTGCCTTGTGATTCATTCTCCATAGGGACTGCTCTATACTTTATCTTCTGTGTTTTAATCTGCCACCCCACCCACTCACCCATGATTTCTCCTATCATTGGACTGAAAAGACTAAGACCAATTCAGCTGAAATCCCTCCCTCATCCTCTTCTATATTCCTCTAAACCTGTCAGCACCATTACCATAATTCCTCACTGCTCTGCTCACAAGAAATGCAAAACTAATTCCAATAGAGGATGATCTCTCTATTCCCATGCTCGGTTCAATTTTCTCTCACTTCCTCTTCCAACATAGATCCCTTCCCCAACACTATTCCCCTGTCAATGTTGTTTTCCCTTAGTAGAATTTTAGTTCCTTGAGAGCAGAAAGTGTCTTATCATGCTACATGACAAATAGTAAGCCTTATTTATGAGTTTCCATTCATTTGCTAGCTCCTTGTCCTTTTCCCAGATTCTAATCATTTTGCAAAACCTCTGTTTATATTCTCCTTTGATTTAGTATCATTTCTACTTTCTCTTTTTCTTTAAAATCTAATTCATTCCTGTGATTTCAACTCATCTCTGGGCAGATGGCTCCCAGTTGTGGATGGGAATGAACATTACATGGGGAGTCAGGGAGCCTGAGTCTGAAGACAGACTCTACTTCTTTTCCCTGGATGATTGTAGTCAAGATATTTATCCTGGCTGGGTTTCATTTTCTCATTCATAAAATGAGGGCTTAATCTAGTTGACCTTCATAGATTGTTTGCAACTCTACATGTATGATTGTCTTGTGACTTATGAGCTTTTTAATGGGTGTCAGACCTAGATCTCCTTGCATCTAAGGCATCTCTCCACTGAGATTTCCCACCAATATCTCAACCTCAGTGTCTCCAAAGCAAAATGTGCAACTGTGATCTTTAAATTGGAGACTGAAAGGGTCCCTGTGCATTTGGAGTGAATTTTCTTATTCCCCAAAACACCTTGGATAAACTACAGGCATCTAAATCTTCTAGAATATTATCAACTTGTTAGGACACAATTTATAACATTATGGGAAAAATTGTTATTAAAAGAATAAAAAAGGCCCCTAAAGGAAAAACAATTCATTTCAAAGATGGATCTTAAACCATGGTTATTTACTGTTTGAGAGTTAGAGTCCTCTGGGGAGACAACTCACCCACATGTTTGTATCTCAGGGGCTGCCTTTGCTACTAGGAGCGAAGGAGAAGGACAGGACTTTTTCTTTCTCTTTTTCTATTATTTTCTCCCTAAGATTTTGAATATTCTTCTTTGGTACCCCTAACTTCATAGTACTATGCCCTCTTCTCCAAGGTTTTGAGAAAAATCAAACCCTGCTTTTAATCATTTATTTTTTCTGTTGTCTAATTTCAATAAAAGGTGATACACACAAGCTCCAGAATTCCACTCTAGTCCCAACTTTGTACTAATATGCATATGTCTATCCTTGGCTTCCTTCCTTCCTTTCTTCCTTCCTTTCTTCCTTCCTTCCTTCCTTCCTTCCTTCCTTCCTTCCTTCCTTCCTTCCTTCCTTCCTTCCTTCCTTCCTTCCTTCCTTCCTTCCTTCCTTCCTTCCTTCCTTCCTTCCTTCCTTCCTTCCTTCCTTCCTTCCTTTTTTTCTATCAGTTCATTCAATCACCACATATGTGATTGTGGAAGTACATGACTTTGCACTAAGGAAGAAGAAAAAACTTTCATCATCTATTGTTTAATTTTCCTTCAATGCTATTCCACTTGATTTTACTAATTGTTTCTGCATCATTTCATGGCCTAGGTTTATAAACCTAATGTTACCTATGCCTTTTCTCCTCCCTCAGCTCTCAAATCTAATTCAATTCAATTCAGTGAATACAAAATCCCAAGTTCCCAAATCTTGTTGGTTCTGCCTTGTAGGCCCAGTGCCACCAGGCGGGGATTATTAACATGAGTGTGTGTTTGGATTATGGAAACAGTTTCTTAATGAGTTCTCAATGTCTCTGATCTTTTCTTCTTCCAGTCTATTATTTATATTATTACTGAACTACTGTGCTGATCCAATGGGGAAAGCATTCGTTTTGGAATCAGGATCAGGGCTCAATTTGGGACACTGCCACTTGTTCTAGATGAATCTGGTTGAATCACTTCATCTTCCTCCCCGGAAGCAAAAGAAAAGGAAAAAAAAGAAAGTTCTTCTGCAAAGTAAAAAGAGCAGATAATCTGAGATTTCTACCAATCCCAAATTCATGATCACATTTAACATTCAATCACACCTCTTATCAAAACCACTTTGGTTGCCAGGAGTCCTTCCATACCACCTCGCATCTCCATTATATCAACCATTGGACTTGGTGATTCAAGGAAATCTTTGATCTGTAACTAAATGGGAACATTTTTTATTAAAGTTTTACTCCCTATAGAAATTCTGAGATGCAGAGTTGAAGACGGGATATGTCTCTCAACCCAGATATAATTTCTGTTAAGATTGGAAGCCAGATGATGACGCTTTATATTTGGGAAAGAGCAGCAGCGCCATTTTGCCTAGAGAAGGGATGGGAAAATAATTCCATACTTTCAAAGCAGATCTTAAAGAAACAGCCCTGCTTCTAGTGCTCATTTCTAGAGAAAATAGAATCTCTGGGCTGGATAAAGCCTTGGAAGTCATTTAAGGGGAAACATTGGCAGGGAGAGATTCATGGATGTGTCTAATGTTGAGCAGCTCACTCGTGAAAGTCCAGCCTTGGACCCAATCCTCTGGCCTCCTCTTCCAGGCTGTCCTCTTTTCCTTCCCTTACCTCTCACCACTTTGCCACAGCAGCATTGGGGGAAAAAAATCCCCAACAAATATAAAGATGTTTTTAAAAGCATCCTTTTGCAACTTGATAGTTTTATGGCAATATCTAACGTTAAGGGAGCAAGTGTGTCTGTACAAATATTAGTCTTACATTATTACTCCGTTAAATATTCAGTTGATTTGAATATTAAAATAGCCTAAAGGCTCTTCAATAAAATATGTGATTACCAAAGTAGCGCCGTCCCTTTTATCACATCAAGCACATTCCATACATATATTAGCAGACTTCATAGCTGCTTAAGTAAATATATTCATTTCTAACAGTGACAATTAAATCCTCAAGTTTAATCCTGTGCTTTTTGGTTTTCTCTTCCTTACTTAGAAGAAAAATCACATCCCTAAGTTGAAAATGTTTTAGAATGACTTGAAGTGCCATGGTCACCTTTACGGCATTTTCTTTTCCCTTTTTCTTTTAAAGATGATTTTTTTTTTCTTTCAGGATAAATTCTACCTTTTTAATGTAGCTTTTAGCATAGTGTCCTGACATGGTTCCAGAATGGGTTTATGTAAAAGGGATCATGCCATTTGTCAAGTGAAGAGAAGAAGGCAAGCTGATGGGAATGAGAAGATAAACATCGGTGTTTGGTCCTTATGCTGAGATTGCAGCTCAGAGGGTGCACAAAGAAAAGGGCAGAATGAAGGGGGATGTCAAGGAACTAAGCATTTATTAAGTGCCAGTTTAAACCGGCTAGAATCTAAATCCTGTGGATTCACTCTCACAATCTGAAGGGGACTGAGTGAACACAAGCCTAAAATGATATCTGCAAGAGATGCATCAGAAAAATAAGAATATTTCAGAGAGAAGGCTCAGGGGCACTAGGACTGGAGAACTGCAGAATGAGGGATTTGATCCAGAGATGTGCACCTGGAAAGAACATTTTACCTGGAATCAGGATACAGGTCCATATTCTAGCCTGGTGTTCACTAGTCATGTGACCATCTATATGTCACATAACATTTCTGTGCCTCCTTTTCCCCAGTTGTCAGACTGGACAGAGAAAAAAAAAATACTTGAAGTAGGCTAGTTCTTGTCAAATATTTAAAGGCTTGACTTTTGGATGAGTTGTTATATTGAATTGCTTTTGCCCTATGGGGCAACAGAATTCTGTGATTTTTGTTAAGGATGGAGACTAGTCCTGTGATTTCCTTGGCACAGAGAACTCTGAGGTGAGAAAGCCCTTTCTAATTATCTTGGGATATTCAAGTAATACTCACGTGGAAGTAGAGTCACTACAACCAGAAAATCTCCCATGATTCCCTTCTAATGCCTTAAAGTGATATCTTAGAAGCCCATAGTCCTGGGCCCAATGATCCCTTTAAAGCAGTCAGACCCTGGCATTTTCCAGGAGACCACAAGCACATGGAACAGGAACAATCCAGCACTTCAGTGCCAATGGATCCAGAAAGACAGAATGGCATTTCCCCATCCGAAATATCCTGGTGCTGGATGGCTCCCCGTTCTGGCATAGTGAGGTTTTGTGTCTTAGCCGATAGCCCTAACCCAGATCCTGGCTTCTTGAGACCATTAAGATGTTTGTGTCATTCTTTGTTGGGGTACAAGGTTTTAACCCCAGTGACCTGGAAAATTCCAGTCAGGGTAATTGCATTCGGCCTGCTTAATGTCCCCGTGAAGTTTCCATTGGTCACGGCATAGTCATTCATTTCCTGTCCGAAACTGAGTTTCTGTGTTGCATTAAACAATGTGATGATTGCCTTTCAGTGGAAGCTGGACTGCTTTATTGTTTCTCATAACAGAGAGGAAAAGCGAGATTACTGAAATGTTGCATAGAAATAGAGAAAACCACATAATGCGCTATTATATTTTGATAATGTGAGAGAGCTGTGATCTCATCAGTGCGGCTATTTCTTCCACCAACATAAATCTATCAATTTTTTAGTAAATTATAAAATATAGTGCTTTCTAGAACTGCCTAAACAAGCTCATATACAAAACAATGACCAGATGGTTCAATTTCATATTGGAGGGTACCGTTCGCTCTGTGCTATCTGAGAATTTTAGCACTGATTCCAATAAAAGTGGGGAGAAGCGTGCTTATCAGACTTTTAGATGAGTCAAAGCTTGAAGGGAAAGCGAGCTTGTTGGATAACAAAGTCAGGGACCACAAGGGCTGTGACGTTCAAGAATGCAGGGACTTGTAAGTCGAAACTGAACTGTAGCCTTCAAAAAATTACGCATGCAAGTCCAAATGGCAGAGGCAAAGCTAAGGAGCCGTCTATGGGAAGGAGTTCTAGGAGTTTCAGAAGGTTGCAAGGTCAATATGTGTCAAGAAGGTGATGCTGAAACAGCAAAAGAGAGAGTGGGAGGTTGGCTTAATTAATCATGGTTTCCAAGGCTGAGGGAAGGAGCCAGGGCAGGGTGGTGGGGAGTCCTTGTTGTTCTCAATGCCATTATACTTACAGGATGATATCTAATTTGGGATTCACAAATAGGAAGCACATTGATGAATAAGCTACAGAACATTCAGAGACATGGGAAAGGTCTTAGGTGTATGGAAAAGGCTGGAAAGATGGGGGATAGCCTCAGGAACAGAAGATTTGGGTCTAACCTGGTGTTATACAGTTAACACATACTTCTGGGTACTCCAAAAAAAGCTTGTGTATGGATTCACACTATCTGTATAATACCATCCATCCATCCTTATACACTGTTTTACTTTTAATTTAATCAACTATACAAAGCTATAACCTTGCTATTCATGTATAACCATCTGTAATTCTGTCTTCCCATCTCTCTCTCTCTCTCTCTCTCTCTCTCTCTCTCTCTCTCTCTCTCTCTCTCTCTCTCTCTCTCTCTCTCTCTCTTCTCTCTCTCTCACTTCTCTCTCTCTTTTCTCTCTTTTTTCTCTCTCTCTTTTCTCTCTCTCTCTGTCTGTCTGTCTGTCATCTCTTTTCTCTCTGTGTCTCTCTCTTTTTTCTCTCTCTCTTTTCTTTCTTTCTCTCTTTCTTTCTCTCTCTCTTTTTCTCTCTCTCTTTCTCTCTCTCTCTTTCTCTCTCTCTCTCTTCTCTCTCTCTCCCTCTCCCTCTCCCTCTCCCTTTTCCTCTTCCTCTTCCTCTTCCTCTCCTTCTTCCTCTCCCTCTCCCTCTCCTCTCCCTCTCTCTCTCCCTCTCCCTCTTCCTCTCCTTCTCCCTCTCTTTTCCTTTTTTCTCTCTTTCTCTTTCCCCCCTTCTACTTATAGATTTAGAAGCCTAAAACCATAGTCACATATAGAAAATTTGAGATTTGAGAGGCACTTTATTCCAACTTATACACAAAGGAATTTTCTCAGTAATACACATCTGCATCTAGATTCTGTTGTTATTTTTTTCCCTCTGGTTAGCCAACAAATATTTTCTAAGCTCTTTCTGGAAATCTGAAAATTTTTCTAGCCACTAAAGACATAAACTTAAAAAATGAAAGGAGTCTTCAGAAAGTTACCCTTATACAATGTCTTTCCATCTACATTGATGGAAAGTAGGCCCACCTCAGTGACTTCACAAATTCAATGAAGTCCTGAAGTATACACATTGTACTTTTCCACTATGTAAAAAATGGGAGGAAAAAGTATGGCTTAAAAGTCCATATTTTGCAATGAAATATTGTTCCATTCTATAGGAGGCAGCATTATTTATAACTGAGCAATAAATCAAAGTGACTCAGTTACAAGCACACAAAACTTGATAGATTGTTAATGATCCATTGTGTGAGCACTGCCGACTTAATGATGCCGGTCCGCCAACTGGCAGTGGTTTGCCCCACCTGGGCTGGCTCTGTCTCTTTCACCTTTTCTTTGTCTCCATCATCAAAGCAAATGGGATCAGGCTTTTTTCATCATTACTTCCACTTCTTGCTATCTATAAACTAACAAATTTCTGTGTTGTTCACTAATCTTTTTTTGTGTTTGTTTCATAGTTTAAATGTTGGATTTCTATATCAATCTCAACTGGTTGTTTCTTTCTGTTTATGGTATGATTGTTCCTATTTGGTTCACTTTCTCCCATCTATGCTTTCTCTGAGCATCCCCATTGGTTTAGTACTTTTTCCATTTTGGTTTGTACTATTGCCTTTTTTTTACTGGAACTTGGGATCATGAACTGAAATCTGGAATGGTGCTTATCTTGGATCAAATACAGGAACGGAAGCTTCTTTCCATTTTACAAATGACTAACACATATACTTTGCTGAAGGTAATTTGCTGAAAGTCACTAGAATAAGCAGCAGCATCTGGATTTGAACCCACATCTCTAATCCTAAATCCAAGATCCTGTTCTCTACTTCTCTATTCCATTAACCTTATAGAAAACTCTATAGGTTCCATTGGATTTACTTTATAAGTGCGGTCCATTAGTAGCATGTGTTCAAGTTGATTCATATAGGATCTTCATCCACAAAGGGATAATCAAAGGATCTGTTATATTTCTAGTATGTGAAATCTGTATATCACCCTAAGTCACAATCAATGAATGCATCTATGGTATAATAAGGGGGAAAAAAGCAAACAAAAATTGACTTTAGAAAGTTTCTTTGACTACATTCTTTCTGTGTTTTCATATTCATGTATACATATGTGTGTCTATCTATCTATATATACAATATAGAATCTCTGCTCATTTATTATTAATAAATTGTTACATATGCGTGTATATCTATCTATATATGCACATATAAGAATGTCTCTGCTCATTTATTATTAATAAATTGTTAAGAAAAAGAACATTTTAAAAATTAACCATAGCATTGGATTTTGAGTCAGAGATACTGCATTCAAAGCTGACTCAATTTGACATTGGCTAAATCACAACCTGTTTGTTTTATACCTGTTTTCTCATGGGTTAATCAGAAGAGTTGAAAAGATAACTTCTAAGATCGTTTCCAGCTTTCCAGTGATGTTTCTAGGAAATTGAAGAACGTTTAGCGTAAGCTCACAGGGTCACAGAGAAGTAGAAGTCAAAGGTGAAATTTGAAACTAGGCCTTTTTGACATTAAGCTATAGCTCTAGCTGCTATGCTGTAGTCCCTGAAGTATAGCCCTCCGGTAAAACTACAAATATAGAAAATAGGGACCATAAACAACTTCAACAAAAATATTTGAATTAAGTGGAAATGAAGAAGAAGAGGTAAAGACCTAATTATAATTATTCAAGCAATCCTTGACTTAGCCTTAAGAAACACACCTTTACTTCTGCATTTACTATAGTAAAAGCAGATGAATGAAAAGTCCTTCCCCAATGCAACGTGTTTAGTGTCTCTTTTTGTCCAATGAAGCATAGGGTATAATTAAGTCATTCTTGGGAATTGGGTCTGTTTTCCTCTTAAGACCCATCAAAAAGTAAACAGAGGGTACAAAGCAAGGTAACAGCGATTTCATTTCTCATCAGTGAGTTTATAGGTAAGACTGAAGAGAAGGAATAACAATTTACCAAATAATCCTGTAGTTTCCATGAACCAAAACTCCATCTAACATAGAAGAAGTCACTGAATTTTGTCACTGTACCTCTCTGGTTTGTGATTCTGGGCTAATGGTGTCATAAAATTACATGGCCACCATTTCAATAGGCTTGTGATGGAAAGTGACATGACCAAAGCATATAATGTTCATTTTTGTTGCTCGTTTTTTGTTTGTTTGCTTGTCTTTTTTCTTTGTTTCTCATGTTTTACTTCTTTTTGATGTGATTTTTTTCTTGCACCTCATGATGAATATATTTAAAAGAATGGTACCTGCTTAACCTATATCAGATTGCTTGCTATCCTGGGGATGGGAAAGGTACAGGGAAGAAAGAAGATGTGAAAGACAAAATATTGAAAAGGTGAATGTTGAAAAACATGTTCACATGTATCTGTAAAAATAAATAAAGGATTATACGTAATTGTATGTTATATCCTTATAAAATACATATAGATAGTCTTACATTAACCCATCATTCTCTTTATACATTTTATATTAATTTGTTGATTTCCATGTAATAGTTTCCATATAATAGTGATATGATGGCCAAGAACTATCTTGTGATGACAGACTATGTTAATAGAAGCATCTGCTTTCAGGGATGAGGAGGTTCTAGCTCTATTGTGTTCTGATCTGGCCAACCAACATCTCTGATATTGTTTTCAGTTGGTGGCGACATGCTTTAGGAAAGGTATTGATAAGCCGGGGGATATCCAGAGATGGAAGATTATTAGGTTCATGCTATATGAAGACCATCTGAAGGAACTGGGAAAGTTTAGCTTAGAGAAAACTTAATGAGAAATGAGAATTACCTTCTCATGTTTTAAGAGTAGATTTGACTAAAAGGAATTAATTTCACCTCATGCAGAAGGTCTTTTCTCCCTGTCCAAATAGGAATACTTCCCCCTGTAAAATTATCCTCATTGATTCTGCATGTGTGTGATATGTGCCCATTTATCATGTCACCTCCAGAAGATCACAGATTGTTTAAAGTTAGGGATTGTTTTTGTCTTTCTAATGTTTTTTAGTCTAAGCACTTAGCACTGTGGTTAGCACAGATTAAGTACTTAATAAATGCTTCTTTACTGAATGATTTGCTTTTTTTGGTCCCAAAGGGCAGAAGGGAGAGAAGTGAGCTGTGGAGGGGCAAAGAGGCAAATTTGAGCTTCCTCTGTATAATGTAAAGAATTAATTAAAGAATTAATGATTGATTGGTTGTTGTACTTTGTTTTCAAAGAGGACCAAAATGGTTTTACTCTGTTAGAGTCGAGTTACAGTGTCCAACTGTGATTGATCATACTGATATGAGTTCCAGATGCCCTACCACAGGTCAGGCATAAATAGTTCCAATGAACACTTGAGCTGATTTCTCTAAATTTGTGTATCTTGTCTTTCTTCTGAGCTAATTGACTTCTGCTTTGCACATAGAGCCCAGAACCTTCTCTGATGGGGGCACACCCTGTTGGGTGGCCCTGTGCTAGTGCATCTCATGTCATATAATTCTTTCCAGAATTCTCAAGAGAGTCCTTGAGAGTGTCCTTGTATGGCTTCTTTTGCGAGCCCTTGCCCTGTGTAAGTTCTCTTTTTAGCAAGTTTGGCAACCACATAATGTGGCCAGTCCAATGGAGTTGTGTTCAGTAGAGTTGAAATGCTTGAGTTTAGCTCAAGAAAGAACTTCCGCATCTGGCACCTTATCCTGCCAGGGGATCATCAGAATCTTCTCAAGATAAGTGATTCAGTTTCCTGGCACAAAGCTGGGAGACTCTCCAGGATTCATGGGCGTACGACACTGAGATCATCACAATGATTCCGTAGAGGCCCTCAGTTTGGTAGTCACTCTAGAGCCTCTCTTCTCCCACACTTTTCTTCAGAGCCTCTCAAACACTGAGCCGGTTCTGGTAATATGCGTGTCAATCTCATTACCAATGTGTAACATAGGTGAAAGTATACTGATAAGGTAAATGAACTCATCCATAAATTTCCCCATTTACTCTCACTAATAGTTCCACATATGGATGGTATGGTGCTGAGTGATGGAGCACCTGTGTTTCTTGGTAGTAAATGTTAGGCTAAAATTGGCTCAAGCAGAAGAGAATTGGTTTTTTGTTTGTTGTTTTTTTTTTTTGTTGTTTGTTTGTTTGTTTTTTTTTTAAACTACGCTTCAAAGGTTACACTGAGTACAAAATATTCTGTAAACAAAAAGCCATGTACTAGCACTCCCTCCACTTTATTCTTGGTTTGTAGCTTTCTCAAATTGAAGAATTTCCCATGAAGGCAGTATCTGACCTTGAATGGACCTTGGATGCCATGTTCATCCTTATTGAACGATTATAGGATTGTTATTTGAGGGGAAGCTAGGTGGCGTAGTGGATAGAGCACCAGACCTGAATTCAGGAGGATCTCAGACACTTAACACTTCCTAGCTGTGTGACCCTGGGCAAGTCACTTAACCCCAGCCTCAGGGGAAAAAAAAAAAAAAAAAAAAAAGGATTGTTATTTGATAGCATGGCTGACAATATCATGCTTAAAAGCATAGGAGCAATCACACTGTCCTGTTTTACTCCATTAGTGAATGAGAAAACATGAGAGCACTGTCCATTGTCCATAACCCAGGCAAATTTGCCATCGTGAAATTAACATGCAATACTGATGAACTTCTTTGGACAACTGAATTTTGACATAATTTTCCATAAGACCTTGCAACTGAGAGTATCAAAGGCCTTGACCAGATCTACAATTATTGTGGACAGACCTCGGCTCTGCTCCTGCCACTTCTCCTGGTGTTTTCAGGCAGCAAAGATTCTATTGACTATTCCTTGATCCTTTCTGAAGACATCCTGGCTCTCAGATAGATGACCTTCTTCCAGGTTAAGGATGAGCCTATTAATGACTCTGGCAAGAATTTTGACAGCAATGACTAAGAGAGAGACGGCCCTGGGATTTTCATAGAACAATCTATTTTTTTATCTGTATAAAGATGGACAATTGAGTCATCCTTGAACTCCTAGGAGATAACTTCTTGCCAAATAATCTGGAAAATTTCATTCGGCTTTTATAAGAGAATTGGACACACACACACACACACACACACACACACACACACACACACACACTTTGTAAATCTCAGCTAGAATAGAATGAGCACTAGTTGTTTTGCTACACAAAAGGAGCCTAATAACATTCAGAACCTCTTTGTAACTTCAATTACAGAGGGATTGACTTCAACCTGAGGTAAATAGTCCGTGATTTCAGTATTGCTGATAGTCTGTTAAGAACACTATGCAAGTATCCAGGCCATTTCTCTAGGATCATGTCCTTATTACTAATCAATATAGTTCCATCAGCACTGAGATGTTATTTGACCCTTAAATAGTCTTCAGGGCATCATAAAAGCACTGTTTTTATCAGCATAAATCTGATTTTCATCTGCCTTCTTAGTGAGCCAAGAATCCTGCATTTCTCTAAGCTTCACTTATATTTTACTTTTGATAGAATTGAATGCTACCTTCTGAGAGATGGATGAACTATATTGCTGGCAAACCCTGTGGAGTTCTCATTTTTTTATTGAGTAGCTTCTGAATTTCCCCATTATTTTCAACAACCGGCCTTGATGTTTGCAATTGGCCTAACCCAGACGAGCAAATACAGTGTTGTACGCTAAATTCTGAAAGCTTCTCTCTCCTTTATTCTTCACTGTTGACAACTATATGTTGGATCAACTTTCCCTCCAAGTTAGCAACAAACTGTTCCCTCTTAGAGAAGTGCTCTAATCTATTGACATTCTAGTAATCTTTTTGCACTGGGGTTGCTGCTGCTTTTGTTCAATATGAATATTCAGTGTGGAAGGATAAGTCTATAATCAGCCCAGCACTCTGTACCACATATTAGCTTTGCCATTTCACCTGTCTGTCTCTTCTCCTTAAAATCACATAATTTATTAAATTCCAACATTTGCCATAAGGCTGCATTAAGTTTTATTACATTCAGGTAAAATAACACAGTGTTGATGACGAGCTTATGAGGTGCACAAGTTTTCAGCTGTAAATAACCGTTGCTGTTGCAGTTCTAACTCCATTCCTGCCAAGAACTCCCTGCTATATCTGGTAGTCTGAGCCTAGTCCAACATTAAGGTCACCTAGAATTGTAAGTTTCTCCTTTTGTGGCATATTAATGATGAGAGTTTCCATATCTTCATGAAACTTTTCTTTGATGTCATTTGGGTTTGCCATAGTGGGAGCATGGTATTGTGGGATTTTCCTGAGAGTAGTAATTACATTGTCATGAGCCTGCTATCCATTCCTTTTGGAAGGCATGTGCATTTTGGGGACTAGATTTGTTCTGATTGCAAAGCCTATATCAGCTTCACAGTGTTCCTTTTCAATATGGCCACTCCAGAAAAACTGTGTCTGGTTCCTGATTCAGTTAACTTAGCTTCATTTGCCAACCTGGTTTGCTCAGGGCTGCCATGTGAATGGGATATCTGCTAAGTTCTTTTGCAATAAGTGGTTTTCATCTTTCGGACTTACTGAATTCTGTGTTGTCAATGAGGATGTGCATATTCCTTGCACAGATGGTAAGCAGAATCATCTTTACAAAAGAATAGGTTTGTGTGTCTCTTTGTGTGTGTGGTACGTGACTGTCTATGTCTGTGTTTGTGTCTCTGTCTGTGTGTCTGTATTTTGATCACAAGTGGGATCCCTGCCTGCCGCAGTAATCAGGCCATGGTTGGGTAATCAGACTACCTGGTTTAGCCCTCTGCCTGAGTAATAGACTGAGATGTGGCTGCTGCACATGTTATAACTTCTTAAAACTACAGGTGAGAATTAGGTAGGTCAGGTTGAAGCATCTCCAAAAGGGCTCCACAACCTTCATCCCAGAGGTAGCAGTCTTTCCTATTCACACTCTACAACCCTGATAAGGATGAGTTATCCCACAGCAGAATAGATCATCTTATTAGGTATTGTGTAGAGTAGATGGACCCTGAAGTCCATTCTAACAACTGCAAGAATTTAAGTGTTTTGTGTGTAGAAGGCCCACTTCTAGGCTTTAAGGACAAAAAAAGAAACTGTTAATTATCCGATACCTTTGGAGAACTATTATCCCAGCTCTGAGCCTGGCTGCTATATGAGATGAGTTGGAAAACAGAACTTGTAATCATCCTTCCTTTTGCAGGAAGTCTTTCTTCATCCTCACAACTCTTCTTGCCTTTCCTCTCCAATTACCTTAAGCATTTAGCTATCCCAGCTGGTGACACACTAAATAGTTTGGGGCCTGGAATCAGGAAAGCTAGAGGTAAATCTGGCCTTGGGCATTTATTAGCTATGATTTTTATCCTCAAGTCACTTAAACTCTACCTGCCTCAGTTTCTCCTGTCTATAATATCGCCTATCTCCTAGACTTGTGAGGAACGAATGAGATCACATTTGTACAAATTTCTTAGTACAGTGCTTGGCACATAATATAGGCTCTATAAATGTTCGTTCTCTTTCCTACCCTCATTATTGATTTATTTTATACTTGTGCTGTCTACTTTTATCTTACCTTATTATATATATATACATATATATATATATATATATCTTTGCCTACATATCTTTTATATATCTTTACTTATCGTATGCCCTAGAACATCATGTCCTCAAGAGGAGGGATTATTGCTTGTATTTTCAGAACCTGACACAGAGCCTACATTGCAGGCATTTAACATTATAGGAACGTAACAAAAATTGTTGATGGACTAATTGGTATCCAAATAGGCATCCCTCACCCTATTTCCCCACTCTGGATCACTTAGTTTTAATAGAATGAGTTAGAATCAATGAAGTCGGTATAATTTCAATACTTCAGGGCACGCAGATTATGGGACTTTCTAAATAAAGACGAAGTTTGAACAACTTTCCATATCTCTCATTGCATATAATGTGAGTTCTATAACTTCAAAGGAAGAAGAAAAGAGTCTTTTGCTTATGAGTTAACATTTCAGTGTCTAGACTTTAGAATATTCTGTAAAAGTTTAATAGACTTTATGTCTCTTGGATCATAATTCATTTGTGGAAAACTAAAATTGAATTGTTTTACCCTAACTCACAAAAGGGAAATTGTTTCAAGAGCTCCATGAATGGGCACATTGGCACATTTCTGATTGGCCACCCTCAAGGCAGAACCAATTAAATTATGCTAATGTGCGTATTATACTCAGAAATCTGAATGCACTATTCGAAGGCATAAATGTATATTGTCCCTTTAAAGAAGCAGGCTTTGAGCTGTCAGGTTTCATGTTGAGAGGGTAGGTTGAAAGATTTGTAATTGTCAGCTTTAGCACGCTCCCAGCATTCTTACATTTCATAATCATGATGAAACGCTTCCTTTGACAGTAAATACGGAGCTGAATATAGTGATAACCTTGATTAGGTAGAACATGGCTAGGGAAACATTCTGGAGAAGGCGTTCTGCATTTTTATGTGGAATTCTTAATGACCTAAGGAAAATCATTGGGAAATGTGGCTCATTAAGAACTTGGCTGAGAAGCTTGGTGTTGGCGTTGACGAATAAAAATGGGTTAGATGATTTCCTTCCTTTATGACGTTGGTTTTAGGATCTAGAATACTTTAGGTTTGTGGCGCCATTACTGTTTTATTTTATTTGATAAGACTTTTAACATCCTGATTTCAACTCCTATTTATGGGAAGCTATTAATGAACATAGTACTTTTGAGGTCCTTTAAAACTCTGATGTATTCAATTCCAAAGCATCTATTGTCACTTAGTACTGTGTTCTAGGTATGTAAGAGATCCTACAAAGGAGTGAAGGCAATTTCAGGAGATTCAACTTTCAGGAAGAAAACAATATAAAATCTCAGACTCTTAAGTATTTCTTCTAACCCTCCATTTTTAATAGATGGAGATAAAGATGATTTTGTTGAAAACTTTTCAATGGTATAATTTCTCTTGACAAATAGAATTCTTTGAATTTAGTTGACAAAACCCCTATTTAGCTGCTTACAAATAAATGGCCTCTGGGAGCCAAAGATTCTAATATAAGTTCTTCAAATCGAGATGAGAAAATTAAAAAAAATTAAGGGAATATTTTATTTTGGTGAGGAGATATGCAATGTTAGATGCCCATGGAATTCCTTGGATTTAGTTGACAAAACCCCCATATAGCTACTTACAAATAAATGGCCTCTGGGAGCCAAAGATTGTAATCTAAGTTCTTCAAACCAAGATGACAAAATTGAAGAAATTAATGGAATATTTTATTTTGGTGGGGAGATATGCAATGTTAGATGCCCTTGTGTAATAGATCTGGCACTTGTAAAAGTTATTTTTTTTTTTTCTCTTCAGGAAGGTGAACAAAATGTTTCCTAATTGTCAGGACCCCATGTAGCTCAATAAATCTTTGTCCGTGACTGTGATTATTCTTTTGTTTAAGCAGTATAGTGTACTTTGGCAAGAGAGCATTACATAATTTGATATGAGAATATAATAAAATATAATGACATTTACTAGTCCCTAAGACCCTCACTAGGTTATTTTGTTAGTTCATTAAACGGTTTTCTCTTTCGCTTTAATGTTTATTGATCCCCAGTGCATAGGAAAGCCTTTACATATCTCAAGTCTTTAATTTGTTATTTCAGTAATTATTGTTCTTGTGTTATTTGTTAAGAATTTTTTTTTTCATTAAAATGTTTTAAACATGGGATGCAATCCGGCACAGCGGTGTTATGTTAACTGTAAGAATTCCATGGTTTAATTTACAAGGTATTTTCTGATCTCATTATGGAGGATTTAGGAGCAGAATTCCCATTTACACAAAAACAGGCCTATTGGCCTCTTGATGTGAGAGGAATTTACATCTGCATCTTGAAGCATTAAGTTCCGGTAATATTCTGTCGGTGAATCAGCTGCTAGATTTACTCCTCCAGTAAATTGGATGGGGAGCTACCCTAAGCTGTTAGGCCAGTAAGTGGTTACCGGAGATGAACAAATAGGATGAAAGCAGCATCCTATGAGCAAAAGGCTAAGGACTCATCTTGAGTGGAGAAACTCTAGGCTTTGCAAAGAGCTCTTTCAAAGGATGTCTTCTGTACACAGAGATTACAAGATAGAGGGTTATCCACTGATCTTTCGAGCTATTCCCACCCCATAATGCCTAGCTTGTGGGCAGACTACTAATAATGAGACTTAGGCTTTATATGATGATTTTAAGATTTTCAGAAAATTTAATAAATATTATTGCAACAGTAATAAACGATCTATTATGAGATAAGGAGTATTTACTTGATCAAAGGGAGATGCTTACCCTGTTTTCCTCCTAAAAAAGGGAAGAAGAAAATCATGGTTTACAACACGAAATCATTCTGGTTGTTTCCTACATTTTAATTGTTTCCCTTGGGAAAATGAATCTTTAGTGTTTTAAAAATGAAGATCACCAAGAAAAAGGCTTCAAAGGAATATGTTCAGGATACTTTTAAAACAAAAAAGTAGATCATTTTATTAAAATATTAAGAAGCTTGCAGTACATTACCATAATTAGATAATGAGTTAAAATTAAAATAAAATAATTAAAGGTTTAAAGTCGGGGGATATTTTAGGGATTTTACTTATGATTAAATTGCATTCCAAAGTAAAATACTAGAATATTATACTATCAATTTTGAGATATAAGGGAAGTTAGAGATTATTAGTGAAATTCATTTTTAGATGAGGAAATAGGATCAGAGAGGGTGATTGAAATCCAAACTACCTTTTGGCTGTTTGACCTTGAGTAAATCACTTAAATTTGGTTTGCCTTTATTTCTTCAACTGAAAAATGGGAATAATAATAATAATAATAATAATAATAATAATAATAACAACAGTGCTTGCTTAATGATTTTTGAGGGCCAAAGGAGATAATATTGTAAAGTATTATAATGTCTTCCAAACAGCAAATACTTAATAACTGATCACCTCCTTATTTACTCCTTTCTTTCCTAACTCAGCCCTGTGGGCCAAATCAAATCAATATAGTCTATCCCCCAGATAAAAGCCCTCCAAAGACTTAAAGATAGGAACTCTCTTCTGCCCATATCTTGTCTAATCTTACCATACCCAATACTTGTATATGAGTTATTCTTAAGTATTTTTCATATTGATTCATCCAACAAACATGTATTAATCACCTATAGCCAGAAGATGGTTGTAGGCAACAGTGATGAGCTGAAATATAATTAAGATATGCTTCTTACCCTCATGTATCTTACCGTCTAGAAATGGGGAGATACATGGTAACATGTCAACCCAATGAAACATGCTCAACATATAAGAAAAGAGTAACTGGCAACTATATACTGTGTCAGAGAGAAGGGGACAAAAGGGGAAACCATGCAGGATTTGGTGACAGAGGACGAGGACTTCCAAGCCCAGTTCTCTCCTCAAAGTCTGAGCCTTCGTCTGCTACTCTTTCCATGAGGAGATTCGATGAGGTGATGTCAAAAGTCCTTCCTAGATGCTTTATGTTTGCAGTTCTATGACTTTTCCAAGCCTCCATTCCCTCATGTATCCAGTGATTTGTCTGCATGAGATCCTGCTCCGTCATAGAGCCGTGCTACTTTGTCCAATTGATGGCATCCTGAAGGTGTTCCAGAGGAGAGAATGCTTCAGCTGTAATTCAGCCCATCAATCAATTAAGAAAAATATGAAATTCATACTTTCTGGCAGGTAGAGAGCACCAGGCACTGAGGGAAGCACAAGAAATCAGTCCTGTGGAGGGCTGAGGAAGGATAGGAGGAAATGCCTCAGGGAAAAGAATAAAGACCCAGAGAGATGGAGCAAGTTGATGTCCTGGGGAGACAGTTTATGTAAATATAAAAGACAGTCAGGATAGGAAGCTCAAAGGTGTATGGGTAAGATCCTCAAAAGAATTGAAGGTAATAAGATAGTCTCCAGGAAGTGCCCAAACATTTTACAGCCCACCATGTTCACTCCAGTATCACTAAACTGGATTTCTAATACTTTGTACATCAGAGGCACTCAGTAAATGCTCACTGGATTATGCTAAAGCAATATTAATAATGTATGATAACAGTTAATAATAATTTTACATGTGCTTTAATATTTATGAAACACTTTACAACGATTATCTCATTTTACTAACATAATGCCTTGGGAGATAGGTGCTATTTTTATGCCCATTTTATAGATGAGGAAAGTGGAGCACCAAATGATTTCTTACCTTGCCCAAGATAATTGAACAAGGGAGTTTATGAAGCAGGATTTGAATCCGGGTGTTCCTTTGAAGACCAAGGCCAGATCCTTTGCTCTATCCATTGGGCTTCCTTCCTGTCTTACTGCATCTGGTGTGATACAAAAGATCATCACTGGATACAAAATGGAACAGTGACATTTTTGGAATTGGAAATCCCACACAAGGCTCCTTCCTGGACTGGAAGCCTTTACAATCCTGTAACATGTGCAGGCTTCCAGAAGCCAGGGTGGCGCCCACATCGGGAGGTGGTGTTGAAGCTGGTCTGAACACACATGTGCACATGCATATAGTACGTACGGGTGCCTCTTTCTGTAGGTATACACCCCATCCGTGGGAATGAGAAAGACAGCTATAAATAGATGTGCAATTGCATCTTGTTGCTCAAATGTAATGACCCAATACGGCAAGAGATCCAATCCACTGTCTCTTTTCAGTTAGATGAAAAATATGATTATATAAACATATCACCCCAAGTGTTCATAATTAGGAAAATCCCATTGAGATTTTTTTCTTTTTTTTCTGAGAACATAAGCCATGAAGGGAAAGCTTAAACTACCCCATTTGTAAATTAGAATTTAGTTTTATATTATTGCTTTCATATTCAAGATATCAAAGGGTGCTGTGCAGAGTAACAAGATAAACACAGGTACGCCTCTGCACACAAATGGAGCTGTTAGGCTTCCCTTCAGAGGCGTAGCGTTGCCAGAGCCCTCCAACACAGTGCCAGAGCCTTCCAATATACTGTCAGAGCCCTCCAACACAGAGCCAGAGCCCTCCAGTGCACTTCCAGAGCCCTCTGTCACTCCCCAAAACAGGAGACAGGGCTTCATGTCTAATTCTGCTGCTCCCTGGTTGTAGAATCTTATTACCCAGCCCTTTATTTTGGGGTCCATTTTCCTCCCTGATAAGATGGAGGGTGGGTCCAGAGCCTCTCTCAATTCTGTTCCAGCCTATGACTCCATGTTGACTCAATTCCATGACTCCATGACCCCATGACCCCATGAGTTGCATTTTGGCCTTATAATAGGGAGAGCAGCCATATTTTCCATGAGTGAGTCAGAAAAGTAATGCTTCAAATTAGGTTGGATCTTCCCTCTCTGGGCTTGGCTTCTTTATACCTGAGAGTGAAGGTGTGTAATCACATGACCAAACTCCCCTTCTCCATTCTTGTGACTTTGGAACCATTGGGATGGAAATTGACACAGCTGTGTTTGATCCATAAAACCTTAAGGTCTTTATAGGCCCAGGATGGGTTCAAAGGGACCCCAGTGCTCATGTAGTTCATCTAATCATTTTTCAATGGAGGAACTGCCTTGCGAAAGTCACATGACTAATAAGGGACAGAGGCAGGATTTTAATTCAGTGCCTCTGATTCTAAAATCAGGGTTTTCTACAATCCCATTCACTGGGGTAGACAGTACCTTTGACAAGGTAGACAATTAAGGCAGATCTTCCACAACTAGCTGCACATAATAGGTGTTAAGTAAATGTTTATTAATTAATTGTCAGATATTAGATTAATGGTAATGGTGGAAAAGTCCCATTAAAGGGAAGTCATGAGAAGAAGCAGAAAGCATCTATCTAGATACATGAATAACTACTTTTATTATTGCTGTTGTTATTAATAACAATAATTGTTATCATAGTTTTTATTCATCACGTACAATAATTATACATTGCAAGAAAGTATAAAATGCAGTCTCCAAGACTGCATCCCTCTTGCTTTCGACAGCATCATGGATGGGGCCTTAACAGAAATAGCCGCAGAAAACTTTCTTGGGTATTTCCGTTAAACAAAGATTGAAACGACTAGACACATCTCCCCCCGCAGGTATCTCCTGAGGGGGATTCTCCACTAAAAAAGTCTTTAAACCATGGTAAGAAATGGCTGAGGAGACTCAGGAGGGGAATCCCTGTCTTTTTAATAAAGAATTAACCCACCAATACAGACCTGCAGCCAATGCCATCTTTAGATGTCTCCTAAAGGTTTGTCAGCTTTCTGATTTTCCCTTCTGAATTCTTGTCTGTAAAATGGGGATAATGTCATGACTTACTTCCCAGAGGCGTTGTAAGGATCAATTGAGAAAATAAATAGAAATGGCTTAATGAACCTGAAAGTGCCTTTGGAGTGGAAGTGATTGTGTAGTCCCTGCAACGAATGATGCCATAACTGAAAAGCTTGAAGACCACAATGACTTTTGAATGAGATATGGATTCTGCGCAGGAGGGTATGCCAGTCCATTCAGCAGATTTCAACAGGATTTGGACTGAATCAGGTCTGGGAGTTCATTTTGTGACCACCAGCAACGCCTTTTAATTTCTTCCGCCCCCAGTCTATCTTTGTATAAGTCAAAGCTGATTATCCAATATGGCACAGCAGAAGGAGAACTAGTTTCCAAACTAAAGGATATGTGGTTAAATTCTGCCTTGAACATTTATTATCTGTGTCAACTTAGGCAAGGGATTTCTCTTTATCTGGACCTCAGTTTCCTTATTCGTAAATGAGAGTAGCGGGCTAGCTCTGTGAGATCCCTTCTAGCTCACATTTGTGATCTGATGCTTCTCTCCCAATCACCCACGATGACATCATTTCACAGATCTCGGAGTGTAAAGGACCTCAGAGGCTATCTGCTGCCAGCTGTGAAGAGAAAATGTGTAAACTGCGAAGTCATTTATAAATGGGAGCTATTCTCATTGTGGTGTTTTTAACTAAGTGTCATTACATTAAGTTGGAAAGAATGATGTGCAAATGATATTTTAGGAAGTCTCGAAAAACTTGCTTAAAAAGCAGAGAAAGTATGTATTTGGATACATAATTGGTCTCTTTGGGAATCTAGGATTTCTAAATGCACAAACTTTATCAGCTTCTAATCTGAAAATCGGAGGCAATGAGCATGACATGTAGCCTATAGGGGTCGTTGCTTTGTCTGGGTATTTCAATTCAATTCAGGAGATGTCTGTGAGTTAAAATATGCTTGAACTCAGGCCTTTTTTTGATCAGGAGATGCCATTTAGCAGTTCCATTCTCAGGCACAGAATCTGCCAGCTGGAAAGTTGCTGGCCATGACTTCCCACCTTCTTCCCCAAGAATCGTCTCTCTACCATTTGGTGTGAGGGTTTACTGAACCTCCATTTGAATTCCCAGCTCCTGCTACATTCTAAGGCAATCCAGTCCCTTTTAGACTGTTAATTGTTCCTACTCCAGTGAATTAAGGCAATCAGCATTAAGTGATCTACCCAGGATCATACAACTAGCTGTGTGAGGCCAGATTTGAATGTTCTGACTCCAGGAAAACCATCAACTTGTCCCCAGTGCTTCCTGAGGATACAGCCCCTCAAATTGCTGAAGATGAATCCCATAGCTTTATTACATCTTCTCTTCTTCAGCTTAAACATTCTCGGTGTTTAATGAACTTGAAGCGCTTCACTAATATCTTTGAACCCCTCTAGACATTGAACATCTTATCAATGTCCCTTCTAAACTAGGGGCCCCAGAACCTAACAGAATACCCTTTGTGTCAGCCAGTCAAGAAGCATTTATCAGGCACCTGCTGTGTACCAGATACTGTGCTAAGTACAGGAGATAAAAAGGACAGGACTGGGTTCTGCCCTAAAGAAACCCAGAGTCTAATGGGATTGTCAACAAATAACTTACTTTTTATAAATAAGAGGTTTTCAGGCTAAAGGCTACCTATGCATAGAATTATAAAATACATATTCTATTAACATTCAGACTTTTAGCAAAGAGCTTTATTTATTTATTTATTTGTTTATTTATTTATTTGTTTATTTATTTATTTATTTATTTATTTATTTATTTATTTATTTATTTGCTTATTTATTTATTTATTTATTTATTTGTTTCATTTATTTACTTATTTATTTATTTGATTGTTTGTTTATTTATTTATTTATTTATTTTTTATTCATTTTTCCAAATTATCCCCTCCCTCCCTCCACTCCCTCCCCCCGATGGCAGGTAATCCCATACATTCTACATGTGTTACAATATAACCTAGATACAATATATGTGTGTAAATACCTTTTTCTTGTTGCACATTAATTATTAGCATTCATTTATATTTTGTGATTGTATTCTCCTTTGTGCTAAGTTGCTTCAGAGCCAAGAGTTTAAATCAATCCCAAATAATTTTGATCAATACCATTCCATCTAACATGTATTTTGAGAATTGATTCTTCCAAGGTTACAGCATCATTCTCTCCAGCAGGAGCTCCTCTAAATCATCATGGTGGAGTCAAGACGCTCTTCCTATTTTGGGCCCTTGATGTTCCTTGGCTAGGACCCTACCTTCTCCTGAGTTCATGTGCTTGTTCTGCTGTTCCTCATACCAGGAATATCTTCTCCAATCTTCAAATTTCAGAATCCTTTCCCTTTTTTATGACTCAAATTAATGGCTCCCTTCTGCAGGAAGTCTCTCTTGGTGGTACTTCCTTTGTCCTCTAGGGTCTAGTACTATCTTCTCTACTTTCCACGTCTTCTGTATGGATGGCATGCAATTTATTGATTTACAAAATGTTTTCTTGTCAAACAGAACATAAGCGCCATGAGAATGGAGAATGTGTTTCTGTTTTGTTTTGTTGTTGTTGCTTTGCTTTCTTTTGGCATCAGTAAATAAGGGTTTAATAGATTCTGGTTAATTGATTTTTTTTTCTTTGTGCTTTCATTTTAGTAAAAGAAAATTGGAAAAAAAACCCATAAAAATGAATCTAATTATTTTCAGGTTATTATGAACCTGTAAGATTACATTGTTTTGATAAGCCCTCCTATCACTGATGTGTCAAACCCATCACATAATACTGGGTAAATATTATTAGTTTCTTAAATAATGACCTTATAGCCACTTGAACTATGGCAAACTTTAGTTTTGTTTGACAGAATTAAAAACTGGTATCCAAAAATCTACCCTTTAATTTTGTATGTGAAAACCTTTTTAATGTATTTGGGGGAAATGGATAGAACTTGTATTCCATTGGCAAAATATTGAACATCTTAGGGTCACATTCTTAACATTATAAAACATAAACAGATCACAGATTCATAAATTTAGCGTTTGAAGGAAGATTAGAGACTATCTCCATCTAATTCCCTTATGGAAAGATGAGAAAATCAAGGTTCATAAAGGTAAAATAGTTGCCACGATGACTAATTCATAATTTATGTCAGAGACAGGATTGAAACCCAAGTCCTCTCATCCAGTGGTCTTTCATTATTAGACAGCAGTGAATAGAGTAGAATAGCAGTGAAATCAGAAACAAACAAACAAACAAACAAACAAACTTGAATTCAGTCACTTATCTGTGTAACTCTGGACATTTAATTCTGTTTGCCCCAGTTTCACCAATTGTAAAATGGAGATTATGATAGTACCTAAATTGAAAGGACTGTCTGAATCTGGTTCAAATAGCTTAGCCTTTGTTTGCCTCAACTTCTTCATCTAAACAGTAGAGACAACAATAATAGTTATCTTGAAAGGTTGTTGTGAGGATCAAAGAAGATAAAATTTGTAAAACACTTAGGGAAGGGCCAGACACATATTTGATGACATACAAATATATTCATATTCTCTCTCTCTCCCTCTCTCTCTCTCTCTCTCTCTCTCTCTCTCTCTCTCTCTCTCTCTCTCTCTTTCTCTCTCTCTCTCTTTCTCTCTCTCTCTTTCTCTCTCTCTCTCTTTCTCTCTCTCTCTTTCTCTCTCTCTTTCTCTCTCTCTCTCTTTCTCTCTCTCTCTTTCTCTCTCTCTCTCTCTCTCTCTCTCTCTCTCTCTCTCTCTCTCTCTCTCTCTCTCTCTCTCTCTCCTCTCTCTCTCTTTCTCTCCCCTCTCTCCTCCAATGTCCCTATATATTTCCATCTCTATTAAAATTAATGGAGGTCAAAATTGATATTCCAAAAAGTATAAAATAAAAAGATGACTGAAAGAGAGGGTTATAAATGCTGATTGTTAAGAATGTACAGGAAGACTTCCTTTGTCAATAGCTACATTCTAAAGTCCATCCACACCCAGTTTACATTATTTTTCACAACAGAATATGTGATATGTCCCTGAGGCCCAAAGAACTAAGGATTTATCCTGCTTTGGAACAATCTTCCCCAGCATTTTCCTTTGGGTTCACTTAGTCATGCAATTACTTTACATGGTCCCTTCCAAATGTCATGTGTGCTCTCCCATTATATTG